>NC_081359.1:105858318-105996335 GCF_030684315.1 Stegostoma tigrinum
CTCTCTCGCTCTGTCTCTCGCGCTCTCTCTCGCGCTCTCTCTCGCGCTCTCTCTCGCTCGCTCTCGCTCGCTCTCGCGCTCTCTCTCGCTCTCTCTCGCTCTCTCTCGCTCTCTCTCGCTCTCTCTCGCTCGCTCTCGCTCGCTCTCTCTCGCTCTCGCTCGCTCGCTCTCGCTCGCTCTCGCTCTCTCTCGCTCTCTCTCGCTCTCTCTCGCGCGCTCTCGCTCGCTCTCTCTCTCTCGCGCTCTCTCTCTCTGTCTCCCGCGCTCACTTGCTCTCGCTCTCGCGCGCTCTCGCACTCTGGCGCGCACTCGCGCTCTCTCTCTGTCTCTCGCACTCGCGCTCTCTCTCTGTCTCTCGCTCGCTCTCTCTCTGTCTCTCGCTCGCTCTCTCTCTGTCTCTCGCTCGCTCTCTCTCTGTCTCTCGCGCTCGCTCGCTCTCTCTCTCCCTGTCTCTCGCGCTCGCTCTCGCGCGCACTCGCTCTTGCTCGCTCTCGCGCGCACTCGCTCTTGCTCGCTCTGTCTGTCTCTCGCGCTCGCTCTCTCTCTCTCTCTGCCTCTCGCGCTCGCGCTCGGTCTCGCACTCTCTCTCGCGCGCACTCGCTCTTCCTTGCTCGCTCGCTCTCTGTTTCTGTCGCTCGCTCTCTCTGTCTGTCGCGCTCTCTGTCGCGCTCTCTGTCGCGCTCTCTGTCGCGCTCTCTGTCGCGCTCTCTGTCGCGCTCTCTGTCGCGCTCTCTGTCGCGCTCTCTGTCGCGCTCTCTGTCGCGCTCTCTGTCGCGCTCGCTCTCGCTCTCGCGCTCGCTCTCGCGCTCGCTCTCGCGCTCGCTCTCGCGCTCGCTCTCTGTCGCGCTCTCTCGCTCTCTGTCGCGCGCTCTCGCTCTCTGTCGCGCGCTCTCGCTCTCTGTCGCGCGCTCTCGCTCTCTGTCGCGCGCTCTCGCTCTCTGTCGCGCTCGCTCTCTCTCTGTCGCGCTCGCTCTCTCTCTGTCGCGCTCGCTCTCTCTCTGTCGCGCTCGCTCTCTCTCTCTCTGTCTCTCGCGCTCGCTCGCTCTCTCTCTGTCTCTCGCGCTCGCTCTCTCTCTCTCTGTGTCTCTCGCGCTCGCTCTCGCACTCTCTCGCGCGCGCACTCGCTCTTCCTTGCTCGCTCGCTCTCTCTGTCTCTCGCGCTCGCTCTCTCTGTCTCTCGCGCTCGCTCTCTCTGTCTCTCGCGCTCGCTCTCTCTGTCTCGCTCGCTCTCGCTCTCTCTGTCTCGCTCGCTCTCGCGCTCTCTGTCGCGCTCTCTGTCGCGCTCTCTGTCGCGCTCTCTGTCGCGCTCTCTGTCGCGCTCTCTGTCGCGCTCTCTGTCGCGCTCTCTGTCGCGCTCTCTGTCGCGCTCTCTGTCGCGCTCTCTGTCGCGCTCTCTGTCGCGCTCTCTGTCGCGCTCTCTGTCGCGCTCTCTGTCGCGCTCTCTGTCGCGCTCTCTGTCGCGCTCTCTGTCGCGCTCTCTGTCGCGCTCTCTGTCGCGCTCTCTGTCGCGCTCTCTGTCGCGCTCTCTGTCGCGCTCTGTCTCTCGCGCGCGCGTGCTCACTCTCTGTCTCTCGCGCTCGCTCTCTGTCTCTCGCGCGCACGCTCTCCTCGCTCTCTGTCTCTCGCGCTCGCTCTCTCTCTCTCTGTGTCTCTCGCGCTCGCTCTCGCACTCTCTCGCGCGCGCACTCGCTCTTCCTTGCTCGCTCGCTCTCTCTGTCTCTCGCGCTCGCTCTCTCTGTCTCTCGCGCTCGCTCTCTCTGTCTCTCGCGCTCGCTCTCTCTGTCTCTCGCGCTCGCTCTCTCTGTCTCTCGCGCTCGCTCTCGCGCTCGCTCTCGCGCTCGCTCTCGCGCTCGCTCTCGCGCTCGCTCTCGCGCTCGCTCTCGCGCTCTCTGTCGCGCTCTCTGTCGCGCTCTCTGTCGCGCTCTCTGTCGCGCTCTCTGTCGCGCTCTCTGTCGCGCTCTCTGTCGCGCTCTCTGTCGCGCTCTCTGTCGCGCTCTCTGTCGCGCTCTGTCTCTCACGCTCGCTCTCTGTCTCTCGCGCGCACGCTCTCCTCGCTCTCTGTCTCTCGCGCTTGCCCGCGCGCGCTCTCTGCCTCTCGCGCTTGCCCGCGCGCGCTCTCTGCCTCTCGCGCTTGCCCGCGCGCGCTCTCTGCCTCTCGCGCTTGCCCGCGCGCGCTCTCTGCCTCTCGCGCTTGCCCGCGCGCGCTCTCTGCCTCTCGCGCTTGCCCGCGCGCGCTCTCTGCCTCTCGCGCTTGCCCGCGCGCGCTCTCTGCCTCTCGCGCTTGCCCGCGCGCGCTCTCTGCCTCTCGCGCTTGCCCGCGCGCGCTCTCTGCCTCTCGCGCTTGCCCGCGCGCGCTCTCTGCCTCTCGCGCTTGCCCGCGCGCGCTCTCTGCCTCTCGCGCTTGCCCGCGCGCGCTCTCTGCCTCTCGCGCTTGCCCGCGCGCGCTCTCTGCCTCTCGCGCTTGCCCGCGCGCGCTCTCTGTCTCTGTTTCCGCCCCCCCCTTCACTGTCATGCCCCCAACGGTCTTCATTTAGGGAAGAAAAGCATTCATAACTCTCCAACCTTGCTGTCTTTGTGTTCACAGTGATAGGTAGTGGTGACTGAAGATGTCAGATAATGGTGAAGTGGAAGACAAGCCTCCAGCTCCGCCCATGAGGAACACCAGCACCATGATTGGTGGGGGCAGCAAAGACCCTGGGAACCTAAACCATGGCTCCAAACCGCTTCCCTTGGCTCCTGAAGAAAAGAAACGGAAGGACAGGCTCAGGTTCTTCCCTGGAGCAGGAGACAAAAGTAACTAAGTTCTCTTTATTTACTTTCCTGAACATCTTTGTTTATGTTGTATCTTGTGACAACTCAGCTTGAGTTTTTGTTCCCAGCTCGTTGAATTTTCTGGTTCATTATAATGAGTTTGTTGTGGCACACGAGTAGTGACACAAGTAAAACTGTATCTAAATCATTTTCTTCTTTATGAACAAGAGTAGGCCATTCCTCCACTCCTGGTTGCTCCAATTCCAGCAATAATTTGGAGACCTTTATATGCTGTGGGTGAAGGCTCTGAGATTTGGGCTACAAGGAGTGCGGGTAAGTTAGGTGGAGTTGTGTTCAATTTGATTGTGACTGTCCAAGCACCTTGATTCCATTAACTCACCTTTCTTCAAATCTTTACTCAACAAACTCCTTTCATCTCCAGTCCTGAAAGCACAAGTTGATCACTAGTGTCCAAAACCTTCAATAGGTGATTCCACATTTTCATTGTCCTTGGTGGGACAAAGAGTTGAAGTGATTTCCTCTAGAAAAACCCTTGTCATCATTTTAAGGTTGGCTTTCTGTTTTTTACTAGTACAGTGAAAGTTGTTTGTCTAGCCTGTTGAATCCTTTTAATACTTTGAGCAACTTGATTGGATTGCTGCCCCAAACTTTAATATACAAGAGAATACAAACGCAGTGTATGCAACTGTGCTGGTTTCATTCAGATTAAGTACCACAAACCCAGTTTTATGGAGAATAAGAATGTTGTCACTGTGACCCTCAGTCAACAACCCCACCCCCCACCCTCTCTCTCTCTCCCACCACCCCCCCCCCCACTTCTAACTAATGCTGAATAGCTTATTAGACCACTTAACGCTGTTGCTGGAGTGATCTTAAGATTTTTCGCTGCTGTCATTTTTTAAAAAATGAGCAAACTCCAATTGTCTCAAATTTTCAGAATCTTTCAACACATTATTTCCTTCAAACACCTTATCATAGGTTGGGTATTGGTGTGCATTTTTCAGTATTCTGTGTTTTAGCAAATTGGTTGCGCAGTAAGTGGATTAATGTTTTCATCAATTTAATAGCCAATCATCTATTGGCAAGTATGCGTGGTGGTCACCAAGTCGTATAGAACTGCAACTGGTTGGTTTATCCCCAGTTGAGTAAACGATCGATACTTGGGGATCTGGATCCCACTGTGAATGGGGAAAATCCTGCAGAAGACGTTAAGTCCCTGTTTAAAGCTGTTAAAACACTCATGACAACAGTCCTTGCTGTAGAGACTGCACATCCTATCTGAAGCACAAAGAACAGATTTCGAAAAAAAATCCTCTGCAGTTTCTGAAGTCCTTGCTGTTAGAACATAGTGGAAGACCAGTCCCACCTGGGGACCATATCCCTAGCCACATCCAGCCCCACACCCCGAGAGAGGGAGACTCGAGGATAGTGAAAGAGAAAATAAATATATAAACATTTTTTGTTTATGTTCCACAATTTTTGATACCAATTAGGAGTAGCTTGCTTCTGAAACTTTTTGATTGAAAAGGTGTAAAACTTGTGACCTGCTTTTGAGATTGAAAATATTTTCTTATCCATCCACCTTCACCTTGCTATACAACCAAAGCTTTATGCCAGCTCTCAGAAAGGAGTGGAGAAAATTTGAATAGGGCATTTAATTTTTAAAAAAAAGCTTTTAGCAGAATAAGCATTTTTGTTTTAGGAAGTGATTGTAACAGCATTGAATCCATTTTTACTCTCTCTGGAGACTTGCATAACACCAGAATGGGAACAAAAGTATAAGGTTTTTTTGTCATTACAGATCAAGCCATTAACCATGAGACATCACAACTTGATGGTGCAAAGAGCAAAGCTAATTTCTTGATTCATAGTGTATATTAATTGCCACTTGCCCATGAAAAAAACTCTTTGTTTCTTGTAATTCTGTTTGAAATTGTTCTGAATTTATTTTGTCAATTACTACTGCTGCAGCCATTGTTTTTCTAAACTTTTATCTCCTGTCTAAGCTCCAAACATGCTCATGATCCCCTTTGTGTCCTCTTCAGGTGTTTTTCAAGCCTTCAAACATTTTTTCCATCTTTATAAGGCACATGAGCATTGATTCATCTAACAATGAGTTGAATTAGTTTGAGTCTTCTTCTGTTTTCAACTTTAATGCACCCTAACCTTGTGCCCACTTTGGTTGTAATGTGTAAAAGCTAAATAACCAGTAGCAATGGGCTCAACTTCAAAGGTTAATAGATTTTTTTCTCATTGATATTATCAGTGTGTACATTGTACTGATTATAACAAGGTCAGCCAGGTGGACCATGTAGAATGAGTTCCCTGATTGGAGCTGTTAATCTGGTTCAATCAGGGAGCCCTGGCTGACAGATATAAACAGGAGTGTCAGGTATCCTGTTCACCTGAGAGCTGGCTCTGAGGGAACTGGATCTGTGTCAAGGACTTTTCACATGTAGATAAAGTGACAGGATAGCAGGCTCAATGGAGTATTGGAAGTTTTCCCAATTTTCATGTTCTTGGAACTGTCTCTGCATAGTTCATGAGACTAAAAAGCGATTTTCTTTGTTCAGCTCCACATTCCTAATGTTCCTAACACACCAAAATTCAAAGGCAATTATACCATTTCATTACTCTTCCTCATCATCAGTGAAGATAATGTTATATTTGAGTCAACATTGGAAGTCATCCAAATGGGATAGGATTTTTTGATCAGCGTGATTGCTAGCTAATTAATTGGCATTGTGCTGTGTAGACATTTTCTCAGGCAGTAATATCATTTTTATGATTTAATATTCATGATAAGTTGTGCATCTTTTACAACTAGTCGCTAAGACACTTTTGCAAGGTATGCATTGATTTGTACGAAAACAGAAGTTGTTGGAAAAGCTTAGCAGGTCTGGCAGCATCTGTGAAGAGGAAATCAGAGTTAACGTTTCGAGTCTGGTGACCCCACAGAGGTTAGCAACTTCTGTCTTTTTTGTTTATGATTTACAACATCTGCAATCTTTTTTGGTTTTTATTAAGGATTGATTTGAGATTGGATACAGATTCTGCAGTGGATCAATGCAGAAAAATGAACTTTGCACCAGAAATTCCTTGTTTCTTTTGTATCTCAATTGTCTTTCTCTTCCAAGCCCAGATCACTTTTAAGAAGTACAAGAAGATAAGGGGCACAGTTATTCCGTAATTTGCTGCAGCATGGGTTGAAAATTATAGTTTTGCATTCTTCACAATTATCAGCTGGGGTTCTCAGTGCTATGTAACCTGGACAGGCAAATGCATACATTTCATTTAACATGTCAGTTTATAAACTGGTCTTTGAGATAGAGGGAGAAATTGGGAATGCAGGGTTGGGTGCATGGAAGAAAGCTGAAACAACTGGATAAGAATGGATGGAAATATGCTGTAGATCAGGCAGTACCAGATGGGAAAGAGATTAGCATTTCAGAAAGGGACTGTGTCATTTTTGTTGGTGTTTAGACTTCAATTCCTCATCTCTACTTCCACCAGGTGTTCTGGGGTACGTGAAGCCTTGATCCATATTTCCTTGAAATGCTTCTATGTACTGATATCTAAAAATGGAGTTTATTTTCCCCCAATCTAGATTATTATTACCTTAAAATGTGCCTCCAAAGGATACTACAAGCTTTTGGAAGGCTTTACACAAGGTCCCAAGAAAACAGTTTACAGCTTTTGAGTTAAGCTTAGGTGTTGCTGTTTTTTGCACATCATTCTATTTTTCCACGTGTTTTTCTCCTCCAGAGTGGAATTTAGTTACTTAACTAAAGTTGTACTGTTATCAGAGGGGACAGAGAGGAGGTTTGGAGAAATGAATAGAAAAGAAGTCCAAGATACATGCTGAAATCTTTTTTGTCAAGTGACTGTGTATGTTGGAGCCTGAGCTTTTTTTTTGTTCATTGGTTCACTGAGCCTGCATGAGATGCTGTAAGGGGCACTATGCTACCCTGATCACTGCACAGCAGCAGACCCAAGTTTTGGGCCCATCTGAACATGACTGAGTATCGTTCCAGATGAGAACTACATTGTACACCTGGAACAAAAACAGAAGGTACTGGAAGGTCTGGCAGCGTCTGTGGCGGTGGGCGTGGGGGGTGGGGTGGGGTGAGGGGGCGTGGGGGCGCGTGGGTATGGGGAGTGCGGGGGGAAGAAGTCAGAGTTAACGTTTCGGGTCCGGTGACCCATGTACACCTGTCCCTCTGCTGAGATAGTAAGAGCTGCTGATGCTGGAGTCAGATAACAGAGTGTGGAACTGGAGGAACACAGTAGGCCAGGCAGCTTCAGAGGAACAGGAAAGCTGCCATTTTGGGTCGGGACCCTTCTTCAGAAAGATCTGTCTATCTCTCTGCTGACACTAGATTTTGGGCACACACTTTCTCATAGTCACTTGCCATGTAGAGCTTCGCCCTTAATGTTGATGGCATCTTGCTTGTTGGCCAAAAATAAGATTTTTCTTTGATCACCCTGTCATATAAAAATCCCTAAGTAACATATTAATTACTAATGCTTCTGTCTAAGCACCCTTATTCAGGTATTCACTGCCTGATTGGACATCTGCTGTTCCTACCTGCGAATGAAAATCAAAGTGGATGTGCTGGTGTGGTACTGAGGGAGAGCTGGACTGTCAGGTGCTGTCTTCTTGGATGACTCCTTAAGCAAGCAGATGGGGTGTTAGTTTATGCAAGTGGAAGAGATTCCAAGGCACTATTTGGATGACGAGCAGATGAGTCATCTGCAGAGTGCTGGCCGATACATATCCTTGATCAATATCACAAAAGAAAGCAGATTTCTTTCTCACTAATGTAGTCCTGTTTGCAGGAACTTGCTGCGTGCCTAGCTGGCTGCTATGCTTCCTACCTTGCAACAAAACTATATTTTAAAAAAAGCTAAATTGCCTTTGAACTGGAAGACTCTTGAAATTTTTGGCTGTTTGAAACAGGAAGTTTCCTGTTGATCCCGGTAATGGTGCTTGGAGAAGCAGCTGTCATAGATTCCGCGTACAGGCTCATGTGGAGCATAGAGTAGCAGTAGGAAAAGAAAGGCAAACTATTAAAATATGACTAAAATATACATAGCATTATATTGCTGTGCCCTTTACATGACCTCCAGGGTACTTAATGCCACCCACCAACTCTTTATAATTGGCATATTTGGCTTTAGCATCCACAGTGATAGCAATAATCCACATTTAAAATTAAATACAGTCCAAGTGCTTGCCTGCTTGTGATATGGTTTCAACACGTTCAGCACAGTACGTTGCATATGATTCATTTTGTAGCCAGCAGAAAGAATGTTTTATCCGAGTCTGAACTGAATGTGAACCCAGGACATCAGCAGTGAAATAAACCCTTACTTTCAAGAACTGTTTAGTCGAATTATCTGCTTGTGAGCCAGAAAATTGTTGGTTTGTTCAGTTTAATCAACCTTCCTGCTTCTCCACTGAATAATTGAGAGCAGGAGAGATGTTGGATGGCTCAAGATGTTGTTAGATTCTACGTGGTGTTTTAGACTGTGTTCTCAAGCTGTTCTTCTCACCCACCAAGAACGGGCTGTTAAGAACAAGCTTGTTTCTCGCTTGTGAATCAGTCAGTAACAGGGATGTAAAGGAGAAGCTATATTTGGAACATGTGACGATTGTTGCCTCGCAGTCCTTAAAAATGGAACTTGAGTTTTGCTTGAGTAAGGGAACTTGTTATGGGCAAAATAGAACCAATGATAACAGCAGTAAAGATCAAGATTTCTCTTGCCACCAGGTAATCTTCTGAAACTTTCCTCCACCGTCTTGTGTGAAGACAGTAATGTAAATCTGTAAATTGAAATTTTCTCCAAATCCTTGCAAGTTACCCACAGCTGTCCTTAAGCACAAATGCAAGAAGTAACTGTTAATGACTGTTCTGCTCTGAAATGAGAGGTGTGATATGAAATTGGTGAGAGAAAATCTTCAATTTTTTAAAAATACCAGATTTTAATGACTTTGTAAGACTCTCCAACTTGCTTTCCTCAGTATCTGCAATTAATGTGAGCTAATTTTCACACAGATAACTGTGATTTTTGCTTTTCCATTCCAAAATGCTATTAAAAGAATCTAATAGGTTCTCAAATGGATTTAGTGTGTATACTCATATAGGGGAAAGTTGAATAGCAAATAGTGGCGGCAGGAGCTCTTCCTCACTGTTGCCGTCATTCCCATCATTTCTAGCCCGGGGTACCAGGCTTGATTGTGAAATCCATACCTTTTGCCATAGTGATGTCAGCTTGTTTGGCAAAGTGGGAGAACTGAAGCGAGGAATGGTATTATGTCAAATATTACCAACACTTATTTACATATAAGGATAATGGCCAGAAGACTTGCAGGCAATAATAACTACTCTGAGAAAGAAGGAAAAGGCATTCTGATGTTCTGATTTTCAAAACAAAATCTGATTTCCCATGCATCAAAGGCTGTTTTGAGGTTCTAGCAGAGATTGGGTGAGAAGGTACACTATGCAAGATATTACCAGTTGCTTTTCTTGTCCCTCCTCCTGCCTGAGATTCAAACAATGTTATCAGATAAACAAGTAAATGCAGTTTAAAGTTGGTCAGAAATTGTGTGTTTATTTGGCTGACTTTGGAAAATATTTCACTATGGTGGACTGCATTGATCTAGACTGGAGACAAAGATGACTCCTAAGAAATCTGTATGTGGGCCTGACAGCAGCAGTGAGAGTAGCTGATTGGGAGTTGGAATGCCTGCACAATTGGAAGAGGATTTGTTGATGACTAGTCTCTTCAATGGCTGTGCAGAATCAATGATGAAAGAAATGTTTGAAGACTCGGCATTCAGTGTTAAGATTGGAGGCAAATGATAACATCAGTTAGATTTGTAGAAGATCGAGCACTTGTATTAATCACTAAAGGATTTGAAGAGCCAGCGGATGGTTTGGTAACAGCAAGTGTGAACGTTAGTTTTATCAATGTTTTATCCCAAAATCAGCAAGAATTATTCACAGAAGGAAAGGGACTGGAACACATTCAGGAATTCAGATGTAGAGGAAGAATTATCTGCAGATATAAGATGCAAAAAAGAAATAATGAGGATAGCAATAGGAAAGGCCAAATTTGGTGAAAAGATGTTGCCAAGCATAGTCCTGAATGAATGACTCAATGAGGCTAATTGATTTGGAGTGTTGTTTTTGTATATTAATTTGAGATGTGGATCTTACAGAAGGAGACCAACTCATTAAATATGTTTGAAATGTGTGTTTGGAGGACAATAAGAAGACTTGCCGATTAGAAGTAACAAATGAAGTATTGAAGTGGATGAATGAACTAAGAAATTTGTTGAACACAAATAGGAAAAAGGCAAGAGCCTAAAAGGGTGATAGTTTAAGAGGAAATGAACTTGTTAGAAATGTTATAGATTGAAGTGTTCAAGGTACAGAGAGGGTATCAATATTGGTTGACTTGAAAATTGAAGGAGGTTACGGCAAATAAAAATAATGATAGAAGGTATAGAGATATGGAAAGACTCCTATGAGCCAAAGACCTGCTTATGGGCAGAGCATGGATGATAAGTATCTTTACACGTTGCTTCAGCCTTTTAATTGAACATTCTATTTTTGTGATGCTTGACATTTCCCTTGCTCCTACAAGCTAGATCTGCTGAGTTTTCCATGCACTTCTGTTTTTGTTTTTGATTAAGACAGGTTGGCCTGGAATCTGCTGTAATAGCAGCACTGATGGTAAAAACTGTAGGTTAAATGATTGTTCACTCTGATCCTCCAGTGGCAAATCCACAAGGTATGCTTAAGGAATAAAGAAAGCCTTGCGAATATGTAATATCTTTGATTAAAGGACATCCCAAAGCACTTAACACCCAATTAAGCAGCTCATGGCAAAGAGAAAATGTAGGTAAGATTTAGCGTAGGAAATTAATGCAAAGAAGCTATTAAAGGCACTTTGTTTGCCTACAGAATTCATAATGATGGACGAACTGATCGCCCAAATAGAAAGAAATGAGTGTGATGTGGTAGCAATTATATTTTTACGAGGTGACCAGGTCTGTGACATGGATATTTGGTGTTTCTGCGAAACAAAGATAAGGGAGGTGGGGCATTCTATCAAGGAAGCATGAGATCAATACTTTGGTGAGAAATTACCTTGGTTTGGAAGATCAAGGTGTCGTATTGGGTGGAGATGAGGAACAGTAAAAGAAATAAGGCACTAGTGACAGTTGTTTGTAGAGCCCTTCACCATTCCTGCGCTGTTATACAGGATGCATTCAAGAAAAACAGGATCTTTGTAAGAAAGACACTCCAATATTCATCAGTAATTTTAAGCTTCATTTAGATCAGAAGGTTCAAATTAACAAAGGTGGTTGGAGGAGTTCGGACAGTGCAGCTATTGTCAAGTTTTTCAAACAATATGTTACGGTACCAACCGTGGAGCAGGCTATTTTAGATCTGATAATATGCAATGAGATTAGATTGGATTAATTAATGTTCTCATAGTAAAATATTGTCTATGCAATGGGGCTGGTTGTGTGGTGCAGCAGGGGGAGGGGACAAACTGGGCTGGTTTTGGGATGCGGTGGGGGAAGGGGAGATTTTGAAGCTGGCGAAGTCCACATTGATACCATTGGGCTGCAGGGTTCCCAAGCGGAATATGAGTTGCTGTTCCTGCAACCTTCGGGTGGCATCGTTGTGGCACTGCAGGAGGCCCATGATGGACATGCCATCTAAAGAATGGGAGGGGGAGTGGAAATGGTTTGCAACTGGGAGGTGCAGTTGTTTATTGCGAACCGAGCGGAGGTGTTCTGCAAAGCGGTCCCCAAGCCTCCGCTAGGTTTCCCCAATGTAGAGGAAGCCACACCGGGTACAATGGATGCAGTATACCACATTGGCAGATGTGCAGGTGAACCTCTGCTTAATATGGAAAGTCATCTTGGGGCTTGGGATAGGGGTGAGGGAGGAGGTATGGGGGCAAGTGTAGCATTTCCTGCGGTTGCAGGGGAAGGTGCCGGCTGTGGTGGGGTTGGAGGGCAGTGTGGAGCGAACAAGGGAGTCACGGAGAGAGTGGTCTTTCCGGAAAGCAGACAAGGGTGGGGATGGAAAAATGTCTTGGGTGGTGGGGTCGGAGTGTAGATGGCGGAAGTGTCGTAGGATGATGCGTTGTATCCGGAGGTTGGTGGGGTGGTGTGTGAGAACGAGGGGGATCCTCTTTTTGCGGTTGTTGTGGGGGCGGGGTGTGAGGGATGTGTTGCGGGAGACGCGGTCAAGGGCGTTCTCGACCACTGTGGGGGGAAAGTTGCGGTCCTTGAAGAACTTGGACATCTGGGATGTGCGGGAGTGGAATGCCTCATCGTGGGAGCAGATGCGGTGGAGGAATTGGGAATAGGGGATGGAATTTTTGCAGGAGGGTGGGTGGGAGGAGGTGTATTCTAGGTAGCTGTGGGAGTCGGTGGGCTTGAAATGGACATCAGTTACAAGCTGGTTGCCTGAGATGGAGACTGAGAGGTCCAGGAAGGTGAGGGATGTGCTGGAGATGGCCCAGGTGAACTGAAGATTGGGGTGGAAGGTGTTGGTGAAGTGGATGAACTGTTCGAGCTCCTCTGGGGAACCACTTCATGTTTGATTTGTATTTCCATATTGTGTGCGTTAGAAGGGGATGACATGGTTATGATTTCATTTCTGACTGCTGAGAATGCTGCAGGATTGTCTGGAATTCCTTTCCCCCATGTATTTAAATGAAGTGTTTTGGGGAAATAGTAACAGAAATGAATAGCTCAGTACTTTGAGAGAGCAAGGAGAACAATAGAGAGGGAAAGTTTCAGGCTGGTAATCTAACACAGGGAGACAGAAACAAGTTGCCTTTTAGGAAGAGACAACCATCACTCACCTCTACTGGCTCCATCCCCGCCCCTTTAACTTGTCTGTCTCCTCTCCACCTATGTTCTCCTCTATCCATCTTTGATCCACCTCCCCCTCTCTCCCTATTTATTTCAGAACTCTCTTCCCCCTCCTCCTTTTCTGATGAAGGGTCTAGGCCCGAAACATCAGTTTTTGTGCTCCTAAGGTGCTGCTTGGCCTGCTGTGTTCATCCAGCTCCACACTTTGTTATCTCTCATCCAGAATGCTGGTGAGTTTACAGATTTCCGGACTTCCTTCTAAAAGCATTCAGAGAGATAATGGCCTTAGATCATAAAGCAGCAGTCAAGGCAGGAGAAGTGACTAGTAGGTTAGAGAAAAGTTTCAAAAACAAAAGGCTCTAAAGTGTCGGAGAGGAAAACATCCTAAAAGACTGTTTAATGAATACTTTAATGAACAAATGAGTTAGTAGTTTTGTTTAAGAGGTTCAAAAAGAGCCATTAGCCAAAATAAAATTCAGTGAATGCAAAATTTGCTTGAAAGAAACGCAGTATAACTGTGCGTGCTGAACAAGTTCGTCAGTGACAACATCTGTAAGGTGTTTGTTGCGATTTAATACTTTTGAATCTTTGACATTTGTAAGCTCATTTTAAATTCTTATTATGTAGTGTAAAATAGTTTTTTTCTTCATGTATTGTAACCTATGTTCTTTTGATAAGTGTACACTGGCAGCCTCTTGTGAATATATAATATGACTGATAATAAATAAAATGCAAAAATAAAATTTATGGTGTATCAAGCCAGGTTTCAATCTGAGCATATAGTTTCGACTTCAGTATGGATCGGAAAGGTGCGAAGACAGACTTGGCTGAAATGCCCTGTGAAAATAGGGTAAAAGGGTTGAAAAATCTCGGCAGACATTAAGGATATTTTAAAAAATTCTCTAAAGATATAATTCATTGAGACAGACAAGATACATCTTCAATGACTAACCAAGGATGATATCCAATTGAAAGATGGACAATGCTGTGAAGGTTAGTGGTATGCAGAAGACAGGGAAATTTTTCTAGAGCAGCAAAGGTTTGTTTACTTGGGAAAAAGTTAAAAGTTTGAAGATACAAATAGTAAGAGCTTTTATATGTAAACAGACAAGGAGTTTCAAAAGTGAGCTCTGGTCCTCTGTTCTTGACCCCCATGGAGTCACAGAGGTTGCATGGATTCACAAGCACCCCTTCCTTTTTGAGGTAGTGATGCTGACTGTGGAGAGGGGATTGCTGAGTTGTGAGACTGTAGAGAAATAACAGAGTCCGCTGAATCCCTGTCACCAAACCGTGGGGTGCAGATGGTGAGCCCCAGTTGCCTTTAAGTATTGGAAACCACTTCTGGGTAGAAGTTCGAGTGGACACTGTTGTATGCACAACTAGGCTGAGCAGTGTAACTCATATGAACCTAAGCGAAAACCTCCGAGCCTCGCTCCACTGTGGCATATCAAAATGTGGCATCTTTGGTTTGCCATATTTGATATCGGAATGAGCAGGAATTTTTGTTTTATTTCATTTATTGTCGCATGTATTTTGTAACAAAGTACTGCTGGGGGGGTGGGTGGGAAAAGTGTCGTATACTGTTGCCGCACTCCAGCACCATCTTAAAACACAAAAAAAATCAAAACTTAGAATACAAAGGTAGAAGAATAAAGAAATAAAGAAATGTTAAAGTTTACAGTCATTTGTTGTGTAGTGCTCTGCCGTGGGTCATGGGCCTGGTGGCCAGGCATTCTTCCCATTAAATATAAAAGAGTACTAATGGCCCCCAGCTAAGCTATGGTCAGGGAAAGGGAATCAAATCCATGGCTGTGGAGCACTGTCTGAGGCCAGATTAGACTGTAATTTTGGAGTCATGTTTGACCTTAAGCTGAATTTGTTAGCAAATATGCACTCCCTCGCCAAGATAGCCCAGAGCTAGAAAGTAGGCAGCCATCCAGCTCTATCTCAGCCTATCTACCTCCGCAGCACCTATGGAGAGAAAAGTTATCATTTCGAGTCTAGTCCCTTTTGAATCCCTTCTGAAGAAGGGTCTCTAGACTCGAAACGTTAACTCTGTTTCTATCTCCTGCCATTTTGCAGGGGTTTCTCCAGAAATTTTTATTTTTGCTTGTTATTTCCATATTGTTTTGACTGATCTCCCACCTACAAAACTTCATAAATTTGAGATAATCCAAATATGTTGCCTGCTGTCAAATGTACAGTCAGTCTTCTTTACCAGTCATTCTCTACTCACTGCCGTGCAGTAGGCACACTTAACAGTCCCTCAACTTGAAAATTGCAGATCAAATTCAGGTACCCCAATGAAATGAATGATGCTGAGTAATTGTAAGTTCATTAATCTCCATTTGTCACAGGACTTTGAAACAAAGACTGCTATCTGTGACAATTGAGGTATGTTTGCAGGTCTCTGAAATGAGATGCTTTGAAGACAAATGATAATGCTGGACCAAGTCTGCCTTTTTGATGTATTCTATCAATAATGGCTTTGCCAAGATGTCCAGCATCCTGATACCTCCTGTCATGCCTGATTTTTCGTGACTCTTTTCTGTGTATTTGAGTCGAAAGTTATTAGTAACTGATTACTTCTTAGGCTTTAAAGCTTCAGAACTAACTTGACATTTATGGGGGAGTGTGGTGACCAAGCCTGGTTTTAAGTTTAACTCCAGCATGTTATTGATCAGGTATGCTGTGACAGATGTTCTATGTTGATTTTTATTCTCCTACAGGAACTCTTGATTATAAACAGGCATTTCTGATTTAATGCCAGCTTGGATGTACAAATGTGTGCAACCACTTACGGATTGTTTGGAGAACGTGTTTGCTGTGAAAGACTGCCTTTTAGGCTCTCTGCACATTATAATGTACTCTTTTTGGAAACACATTGGCAAACATATACAGTAGGAGGAGGAGGCCAATTAAGCCTGCTTTGCCATTTAAAATAACAATGGCCAATCAACTAGCTCATTATCTGGTTCCTGCTTTCTCCCCCAAACCATTTTTATCTCTTTAGCCCGAGGAACTATATGCTTTCTTAAAAACATTGTGTTTTGACATCAATCACTATCTATGGCAGTGATTTTCCACGAGTTCAGCTCATTCTGTTTGAAGAAATTGCTCTTCATTCTCAGTCCTAAATGACCTACCTTGTATCCTTTTAGACTGTGATCCTGATTCTGGACTCCCTGGTCTTTGGGAATATGTTTCCAGTGTTTATCCTGTATAATCCTGTTAAGAATGTTATGGGTTTCTGAGATTCCACCACCCCCCTGCCCCATACATCTAAACGCCAGTGAATATTGTCCAGTGAATAAAGCATGACTCAATAGCAATTAGGTACTTCAATTATTAACTATACCTTGATTCATAGCTAATACCCTGCAAACAGGTTTTTTAAAGACTTGGACTAATTAAAATAACAATTTCTAGTTTTTTTAACCAACTGTGGTATATTGGTACTTGCTGTCCTTGCTAATGGTTTGCAGTGTTTGCGGTATTATTCATCAGCGTGGCCATGGGCTGATCTGTACAATTGCTCTTTCACAGGATGAGCCAAGGGTGTGCCTTGGAAGAGATCGAGGTCTAAAATGAATTGAATGCAAACACTCTGAAATCAAATTCCTTAGCAATGCATGCATGTCCACTTAGAAGTTGGAAGTAGACCATGAGGTATGGACACAAGCAGGATGATGGGGGAATAGTTAGAGGATGCGGCAGGGTAAGCGGTGATGTGTGTGTGTGTGTGTTTGTGTGTGTGTCTCTGTGTGTGTGTGTCTGCTGCAACCCTACTGTTCTCCTCAGTTCCTTATGGATAATCCCTAGCCACATTACTTTGAATTCGGAAAGAGCTGTAGCATCTGTTGTGTGGCTTTCTTTGTGTTAAATATTTCTTGTCAGGATTGACTGGGACCAACTAGTTTGTGTGGCATAGGGATCAGTGCTGAGCTCCTAATTATTGAAAATATGTATTTGTGATTTAGATGACGGAAGTGAATGTCATTAAACTAGGTGGGAAGGCAAGTCACGAGGATGACTGGTCTGAAGAGGGGTTTAGAAGGTTGAGTGAATGGGCAAAAACTTGGCAGGTGGAATATAATGCACAAAATTGTGAAGTCATGCACTTTGACAGGAAGAATAGAAGAATTGAATCACTTTAAATGGGGGAGGGAATTGTGGGTCCTTGAGCACAAATGACAAAATAGCTGACACACAAGATCAATGGCTATTATTGAGGGTAAATCAATTTTGAACTTTATTTCAAAGGAAATTGAGTATGAAAGTAGGGAAGTCTTGTTGAAACTTTGACAAGGTCAGACCATGTTGGGCATACTATGCATAGTTTTGGTTCCCTTATCTAAGGAAAGATATACTGACATTGGAGGCAATCCGAGAAAGTTCATTAGGTTGGTCCTGGATGTGGAGGGATGTTTTATGATGTGTGGTTGAGTAGGTTGGCCGTGTACTCCTCGAAATTTAGAAGAATGTGAAGTAACCTTATTGATCCTTTTACAAACCTGAACTGTTTCTCCCCATCTACTCTGTCAAATTTATCATAATTTTGAAAATTTCTGCCAGATCCTTTGGTTAGCCTTAATGTCTCCAAGGAGAACAGTTCCAACCTCTCAAATCCATCCTCATTATTGAAGTTTGTCACCCCTGTTCCTATCATTGTGTCTTTCTCTGCTGTACTCTTTCAAATGCATTCACCATCTTCCTATAATAGGACAATCAGAACTGTTCACAATACTGCAGCTGACGCCTAACAAATATATTACACAGGTTCAGCATAACCTCCTTGATCTTCATCTCTTTGTCCCTATTTATGAAGCTGAGGACACTGTATATTCTTTATTAACGGCTCTCTCCACTTTTACTGACACCTTTAGTGATCTGTGTACGTATATACCCAGATCTCTGCTCCTGCGTCCCTTTTAAAATTAGTAATTTTTTTTTGTTGCCTATCCATGTTCTTCCTATGAAAATATATCACCTCACAGTCTATCAAATAACATGATTTTATTTAATAAAAATGCAACAAAATCAGATTTTTTTGGATATGGTATCACTCTTTCATATTTCTGTCTTTAATTGTCCTTTAGAAGATGGTGCTGATCTATCTTCTTGGACCATTGTATTGAACGTGATGAAGGTTCTCCAATACCCCCATTGGCTCGGTAGTTCTGGAAATTTGATTCTGTGATAATAGGAAGGTATGGAGATATTTTTCCACATTAAGAATGAGGTGTGATCTGGAGATGGGCACGTTGTCCCCATTTACCTGTTCGCTTTGATGCATTGCTGCAGTGCATTTTGTAGCTGGTGTGTTGGTGTTGGCAGGCACGTTTTAGCCATTACCACTTATCTGTTTGAAGGCTTTCAGAAACATTGTGCGCTCCACATAAGCTTGGTGTGGCTATGGGACATAGCGGAAGGAAGAATCAGGCTGCTGTATCATCTTTGCGCTTTCTTGTTTTATCATCTTTTATTTGCTCTCTTGCTAATGACTTTGATGAAAAGGATCTTCATGACATTCTCCTGAAGCTGATGGTTCAAAAGCAAGTGCAGCCTGAGTCTGGGGGGAGAAAAAAACCATAACCTGTATTCATTCAGTGATTTCTTTTTCTTTCGCATTGCATATCAACACAACGCTAGAACTTCACACAGTCGTCATCTGATTTCACAGGAATCTCAGTAACAGCATCGACTCAAAAATAATAAAATAATTCTTGCCTTTGGGGGTAAATGGTTTTCAAATGACTATCAATTTATACCTTTTGATCATAGGCCGAGATATGTCCATTATTCCTCTTTAGGGAAAATGATTCCAGTGCCTGTAAAATCACAGACATGGCACAATCATTTTGAAGACCCATGATTTGGCTGACCTGCCGTTCCTCAATGAATTATGAGTTGTTTTTTCATCTGACCAAAAGTAGATTGGGAATTGTAATGCCACCACGGGAGTCCATGAGCTTCAAAATGTTTCAGATTCTTGGTTGAATAATATACGGTGCCTGCGCAGAGAGCTAGTTACTGAATAAGTGATTTTTAAATTAAAGTAACTATTTACATTATAGACTCAAGTTGAAAGTTCAATGAGGATGTAAAAATAATAAAGTAGTGAGAAGGGCAAGATGCGACCTGCTTAGGGCTCTCTCCCCTTCAGCTGGTTTCACATAGCACTGTCATTACAGTAGTTTAGTGAAACCTGTCTATTGTACAGCTGTGGGTAATACTTTTTTTCCCTCTAATTCAGTGGTTTGATTTATAATAGTAGCGTGTACTTGGGTATAGTGAAAATTTTTTTGCTTTGCGAGCAATACAGGCAGATCATAGCAAACAGGGACGTACAAATCTTAGCATGTTTGGTCAGAGCGAATCATGCAAGATACCGGCTGGACAGGAGGTGCACAAAGCAAGATCAACATTATTTGAAATTAGAGAGGTCCATTCAGCAGTCTAATAATTAGCAAGGAAGAAGCTGTTCTTCAACCTGTTGGTGCATGTGTTCAAGCTTCTGTCTCTTCTGCCTGACAGAAGAGGTTGGAAGAGAGCATTACTGGGGTAGTTGGGGGTGGGGGGGGTGGTTTTGGGTAGTAGTTTGATGTTGCAGCCCTCCCATGGCAACAAGAAGTGTAAATAGAGTCTGTGGGTGGAAAGTTTGCTTCTGTGATGGCCTAGGCAGTGAACACAACCTTCTGTAGTTTCTTAAAGTCCTGGGCAGAGCCCAGAGCTTCCTGGAGTCAGTGATCCATTTTTTTCTGAAGAAGGGTCCCAACCTGAAACGCCAACTTTCCTGCTCCTCTGCTACCTGGCCTGCCGAGTTCCTTCAGCTTCACACTGTGTTATTTACAAATAAGTGATATTTGTCACCAAAGTTATAACTTAACCAAAAATTAACAATTCATTGTTAAAGATGTAACCACAGAGGGAGCTGGGCTGGATCTGGTCGAAGGAAGTGAGGCAGGCCAAGTGGAAAACGTCCGAATGGGGAAACATTTGGGAAATACTGGTCATAATATCAAGGATAAATATTAGTCCACGATTTAAGATCCCAGACTAGAAAAGGGCAGCTTTTAGGCATCTAAAAGTTGAACTGGAGCATACTGATTGAAAATGCATTTTGGTGGATAAAACAGTGGATGAAAAATGAGAGAATTTCCAAAGAGAGATGAATGTGCATGCTATGTACGTACTTCTGAGAAATAAATATGGGATATCCAATGCTAGACTACCTTTGATGACTAATGATATTGATGAGAAAATAAAGACAGAAAAGGAAGCATATGATGCATTCCAGAAAAATTACACCAATAGAAATCTGGAAGAAGAATATCTCCAATCCGGGAGAGGCTAATGCTGAAATAAGGAAGGCTAAGAGGAGGTATGAAGCAAGGGCAGCAGGCTAGGCTACTCTAAAACAAATATATGTTTGAAGAACATTTTACTTATAAAAGATCAGTGAAGCATGGAGAGGGGCCCATAAGGAACAAGCAGGGGTAAGCCGCTCACTGAAGCAAAGCGTATGGCAGAGGTACTAAATGAGTACTTTGCTTCTGTCTTTACCAAATTTAGAAAATGGGGACAATGGCCCAGTTGAAACTGTGGCTGTTGAGAAGCTCAGCAGTATAGTGATAGCTAAAGAAGTGTTTAAAAAGTCTTGGGGACCGCTTTGCAGAACACCTCCGCTCAGTTCGCAAAAAACAACTGCACCTCCCAGTCGCAAATCATTTCCACTCCCCCTCCCATTCTCTTGATGACATGTCCATCATGGGCCTCCTGCACTGCCACAATGATGCCACCCGAAGGTTGCAGGAACAGCAACTCATATTCCGCCTGGGAACCCTGCAGCCATATGGTATCAATGTGGACTTCACCAGTTTCAAAATCTCCCCTTCCCCTACTGCATCCCTCAACCAGCCCAGTTCGTCCCCTCCCCCCACTGCACCACACAACCAGCCCAGCTCTTCCCCCCCACCCACTGCATCCCAAAACCAGTCCAACCTGTCTCTGCCTCCCTAACCGGTTCTTCCTCTCACCCATCCCTTCCTCCCACCCCAAGCCGCACCCCCAGCTACCTACTAACCTCATCCCACCTCCTTGACCTGTCCGTCTTCCCTGGACTGACCTATCCCCTCCCTACCTCCCCACCTACACTCTCTCCACCTATCTTCTTTACTCTCCATCTTCGGTCCGCCTCCCCCTCTCTCCCTATTTATTCCAGTTCCCTCCCCCCATCCCCCTCTCTGATGAAGGGTCTAGGCCCGAAACGTCAGCTTTTGTGCTCCTGAGATGCTGCTTGGCCTGCTGTGTTCATCCAGCCTCACATTTTATTATCTTGGAATCTCCAGCATCTGCAGTTCCCATTATCTCTGTTTAAAAAGGCTGGCAGGACTGGATGAGACGCATGCTAGATTGCTGAGGGAGACAAGGGAACAAATTGTGGAGTTGTTGACAGAAATTTTCCCCTGTCTCTGTAGAGACTGGATTAGTCCCCCAGCATTAATCCAGATTGTGAATATGATACTGCTATTTGAGAATAGGATAAAGAATAACCCAGGAAACTCAAGATTACTGTTCAGAGTGGCAGCAGAGGAAATCTGATGGAGGCTATAAATGGGATAAAGTAAACAAACACTCAGTGGAAAATACATCATATGAGACAGTCAGTATGGCTTTGTCAAGGACAAAAGCCCTGTCTTGACAAACTTAATTGAGTTCTCTGACCAAGGCGATACAAGTTCTGGATGTTGTATATTTGGACTTTCAGAAAACTTTTGATAGTGTGGCATGGCAGGTTGGTGAGCAAATTGGAAATCTTTGGGATCGATAGGTTATTGGCAGCATGAATCAGAAGGTGGCTAAAAGATAGGGAACAGAGAATAGGTTTAGATGGGCATTTCTCAGACTGGAAAGAGTTGAAATTGGTGTTCCCCAGGGATTGGTTTTGGGACCCTTGCTTTTTCTGATTAATATGAATGATTTGGAGATGGGTGTTGAGGGCAAAATCTATAAATTTGCATCTTTTACTCAGCTAGGGAGAATAGTGAACTGTGAGGATGATGCTGAGTGACTTCAGAGGAACATCGACAAATTAGCCAAATGGGCAGTCACCTGGCAGATGAATTTCAATGCAGAGAAATGAGATAATGCATTTCAGTAGTCAAAACCTGGACAGCTAATATAGGCTCAGTGCTAAAGTTTTGAGGGGAATATAGGAGCAGAGGGAACCTCTGGGTTTGTGTGCATAATTCTCTGACTGGCCAGGCAAGTTGAAACAATCGTCAAGAAGTTTACAAATATGGGTTTCTAAATAGAGGCAGAAAGTAAAAAAGCGAACAAGTGGTGCTACATCTCTATAGATCTCACCGGTTAGAACACATTCACGGTGTTGCGTTCAGTTCTGGGCACCTTATTTAAGGAAGGATGTTAAAACCCTGAAGGGCAAAGGAGATTTACTGGAATGATAGCACAAATGAGGGATTTTAGTTACAAGGGAAGATTAGAGAAATTGGGCTTATTTTCCTGGGAGCAAAGAACAGGTATTGAGGTGTTTGAAATTCTGAACAATTTTTGAAAAGTTAAAGAAGTTCATTCTGTTTCCACGAGTAAGTATGTAAGTAACTGTTTTGTGGCCATAACAGAGACATGGGTTTCTCAGGGGCAGGAATGGTTGCTGGATGTTCCAGGGTTGAGAGCATTTAAAAAGAATAGGGAGGGGGGAAAAAGAGGAGGGGGTGTAGCACTACTAATCAGAGAGGGTATCACAGCTACAGAAGCTTCCACTGTCGAGGAAGATCTGCCTACTGAGTCAGTATGGGTGGAAATTAGGAACAGCAAGGGAGTAGTCACCTCATTAGGGGTTTACTACAGGCCCCCCAATAGCAGCAGGGAGATTGAAGAAAGCATAGGTCGGCAGATTTTGGAAAAAAGTGTGGACGTAGTAGGGTTGTTGTAATGGGTGACTTTAACTTTCCCAATATTGATTGGAACCTCCTTCGAGCAGAAGATTTGGATGGAGCTGTTTTTGTAAGGTGTGTTCAGGAGGGTTTCCTAACTCAGTACGTTGACAGGCCGACGAGGGGAGAGGCCATTCTAGACTTGGTGCTCGGAAACGAGCCGGGGCAGGTATCAGATCTTGTGGTGGGAGAGCATTTTGGTGATAGTGACCATAACTGCCTCACATTCTACATAGCTATGGAGAAGGAGAGGATTAGGCAAAATGGGAGGATATTTAATTGGGGAAGAGGAAACCATGATGCGATTAGACATGAGTTAGGAAGTATGGACTGGGAGCAATTGTTCCATGGTAAAGGGACTATAGACATGTGGAGACTGTGTTTAAGGAACAGTTGTTGCGAGTGATGAATAAATATGTCCCTCTGAGACAGGCAAGAAGGGGTAAGATAAAGGAACCTTGGATGATGAGAGCGGTGGAGCTTCTTGTGAAAAGGAAGAAGGTAGCTTACATAAGGTGGAGCAAGCTAGGGTCAAGCTCAGCTCTAGAGGATTACAGGCAGGCGAGGAAGGAGCTCAAAAATGGTCTGAGGAGAGCCAGGAGGGGGCACGAGAAAGGCTTGGCAGAACGGATTAGGGAGAACACAAAGGCATTTTACACTTAAATGAGGAATAAGGGAATGGTCAAAGAAAGAGTAGGGGCCGATCAGGGATAGCATAGGGAACTTGTGTGTGGAGTCTGAGGAGGTAGGGGAAGCCCTAAATGAGTTTTTTGCTTCTGTCTTTACGAAAGAAACGAACTTTGTAGTGAATGAAACCTTTGAAGAGCAGGTGTGCATGCTGGAATGGATAGAGATAGAGGAAGCTGATGTGCTGAAAATTTTGTCAAACATTAAGATTGACAAGTCGCCAGGCCTGGACCAGATTTGTCCTCGGCTGCTTTGGGAAACAAGAAATGCAATTGCTTCGCCACTTGCGAAGATCTTTGCATCCTCGCTCTCCACTGGAGTCGTACCTGAGGACTGGAGAGAGGCAAATGTAATTCCTCTCTTCAAGAAAGGAAATGGGGAAATCCCCGGCAATTACAGACCAGTAAGTCTCACGTCTGTCGTCTGCAAGGTGTTAGAAAGGATTCTGAGGGATAGGATTTATGACCATCTGGAAGAGCATGGCTTGATTAAGTGCAGTCAACACGGCTTTGTGAGGGGCAGGTCATGCCTCACAAACCTTATTGAATTCTTTGTGACGAGAAAAGTTGATGAGGGTCGAGCTGTGGATGTGGTGTATAAGGACTTCAGCAAGGCATTTGATAAGGTTCCCCATGGTAGGCTCATTCAGAAGGTCAGGAGGAATGGGATACAGGGGAACTTAGCTGTCTGGATACAGAATTGGCTGGCCAACAAAAGACAGCGAGTGGTAGTAGAAGGAAAATATTCTGCCTGGAAGTCAGTGGTGAGTGGTGTTCCACAGGGCTCTGTCCTTGGGCCTCGATTGTTTGTAATTTTTATTACTGACTCGGATGAGGGGATTGAAAGATGGGTCAGCAAGTTTGCAGACGACACGAAGGTTGGAGGTGTCGTTGACAGTATAGAGGGCTGTTGTCGGTTGCAGCGGGACATTGACAGGATGCAGAGATGGGCTGAGAGGTGGCAGATGGAGTTCAACCTGGATAAATGCGAGGTGATGCGTTTTGGAAGGTCGAATTTGAAAGCTGAGTACAGGATTAAGGATAGGATTCTTGGCAGTGTGGAGGAACAGAGGGATCTTGGTGTGCAGATACATAGATCCCTTAAAATGGCCACCCAAGTGGACAGGGTTGTTAAGAAAGCATATGGTGTTTTGGCTTTCATTAACAGGGGGATTGATAAGAGTGGTGAGATCTTGTTGCAGCTCTATAAAACTTTGGTTAGACCGCACTTGGAATACTGCATCCAGTTCTGATCGCCCTATTATAGGAAAGATGTGGATGCTTTGGAGAGGGTCAGAGGAAGTTTACCAGGATGCTGCCTGGACTGGAGGGCTTAGCTTATGAACAGAGGTTGACTGAGCTCGGACTTTTTTCATTGGAGAAAAGGAGGAGGAGAGGGGACCTAATTGAGGTATACAAGATAATGAGAGGCATAGATAGAGTTGATAGCGAGAGACTATTTCCCAGGGCAGAAAAGGCTAACACGAGGGGTCATAGTTTTAAGCTGGTTGGAGGAAAGTATAGAGGGGATGTCAGAGGCAGGTTCTTTACACAGAGAGTTGTGAGAGCATGGAATGCGTTGCCAGCAGCAGTTGTGGAAGCAAGGTCATTGGGGACATTTAAGAGACTGCTGGACATGCATATGGTTACAGAAATTTGAGGGTGCATACATGAGGATCAATGGTCGGCACAACATCGTGGGCTGAAGGGCCTGTTCTGTGCTGTACTGTTCTATGTTCTATGTTCTAACTAGGGGTCACAGGCTGAATAGGCTGGGTTTTCCTTAGAGCGTCGGAGGCTGAGGGGTGACCTTATTAAAGTTTTTTTTTATAAAACCATGAGGGACGTGGACAGGGTAAATAGCCAAGGTCTATTTCCCAGGGTAGGGGAGTCCAAACCTAGAGGATTTGAGTTTAAGGTGAGAGAGGAGAGATTTAAGAGACACAAAAGGCAAATTTTTCATGCATAGGGTGGGGAGTGTATGGAATGAGCTGCCGGAGGAAGTGGTGATGGCTGGTACAGTTACAACATTTAAAAGGCACCTGGATGGGTATATGCGTAGGAAGGGTTTAGAGGGATGTGGGCAAAATGCAGACAAATAGGACTAGATTAATTTAGGATATCTGGTCAGTGTGGACGAGTTGGACTGAAGGGCCTGTTTCTGTGCTGTACATCCGACTCCATCTCAGCCTTTAAGGATGTGGCTCACCATCACCTTTTCAAGGGCAGCTTGTGTAAAAATGTGGCCCACGCTGTAACCCCTACATCTTATGAAAAAATTATTATAAACTAAAGTCAGTGACTGTTATTCAAAAGCATTTCATTAGTTAAATTTTGCGCTGTTCCAGTTGTGAAAAGTGCAGTCTGAATGCTGGATCTTATCTGACCACTGTAGTGCTGCAGTCAGCATCTGGTTTCTAGGCAAAGAAAGTCGTAGTGCCTTAATTTGATGAACAGAGGAGGGGTCACCAGAACAGCCCTCGAAGTACAGGCTGGAGCCTAGTTCATAGATGGGAAATAAAAGTTTGTGTATGTACTCCAGATTTCCAGGTTTTAATATAGTGCTTTAAGGAAGAAAATTTCTGATTTCTGGTCGATGCAGGCTGGTTGGAGCATTTTTTTTTTGTCAGCAGTTGCAGTGTTCTGATCGTATTTATCATGCTGGCAGTTTGCTGCATTTACAGTTCAAAGCCGGTGTCACCACTGACGTCAGGTTGAAAAGTGAGCCCATGAATGTTTTTCCAGTGTCGATCTGTAGGTTTTTCAGCAGAGCCGCTCCCACAACGATTCCCCCCCCCACCACCAAACCTTCCCTCTCTCCCAAAGATGCTTTTGCTTAGAGAGCTGTGTTCCATTTCCTGCTGCAGGCATTGAGGCTGGTCGACTTGTGCTCCCTTACGCTGCTGGAGTCTGAGTTGCTGCAGCAATGTTTCAGTGGCCTGGGTAACTTCGCTTCGGTCACCTGCAGGTATCTGCCAAGTTGTCAAGGCCTTAGTCTGGCCTCTGAGGAAATTTGCTAGAATTGAGAGATTTTGTTTTTGTGGAGAAATGAGAAAAGTTGCAGTTGTTCCCCTTAACTACACTTGATTTTAAGGTGTACAAAATAAAGTAGGTTTTTAATAGTGTAAGTGAGGAGCTATTGTCTCTGGCAAAAGGAACAATGAGGAAGACACTGATTTCAGGTAATTAGCACAGAATCTGAATGGAGTAAACATCAATGAGAAAGATAGCAAGAACTGCTGACGCTGGACTCGGAGTACAGTGTGGAGCTGGAGGAACACAGCAGGCCAGGCAGCATCAGAGGAGCAGGATAGTTGACGTTTTGGGTCTAGGCCCTCCTTCAGAACCCCAGTTAATTGTGATCTGGAAAGTACTTTCTCAAAGGGTGATAGAAACAGATTTCGTCCTTTTTGAAAGGGAACGTGATAAACACTTAAATATTGCAGGACTGTGGAGAAAGAGCAAAATTTTTTTTCAAAGTCTTACTCAAACACCTACTGTGGAGTAAAATTGTTTTGTTTTGTGGTCTGAGGGATCTGAAATAAACTGAACATGATAATTTATATGCATCTTTGTTGTCATTAATAA
The DNA here is from genome assembly GCF_030684315.1 of Stegostoma tigrinum. Lineage (NCBI taxonomy): Eukaryota > Metazoa > Chordata > Chondrichthyes > Orectolobiformes > Stegostomatidae > Stegostoma > Stegostoma tigrinum. The sequence continues at coordinate 105,885,231 of NC_081359.1, forward strand.
CATAGAAAAACCCAACAATTATAATGCACACTAAGGTTGAAAGGAGAAAATAAAGGGCGTTAGTCAGTTTTTGGGAAATGACAAAGGCAAGAGGGGATATGATTACCTAGTGGTATAATAACAGGATTGTTAATCCAGAGACCCAGATAACGTTCCTGGGACCACGGTTGAATCCCATGACAGCACATGGTGGAATTTTGAATTCAATAGATATCTGGAATTAGGAATCTAATGACTGTGAATCCATTGCCGATTTTTGGGAAAACCTACCTGGTTCACTAATGTCCTTTTGGGAAGGAAACTGATATCCTTTCCTGGCCTGGCCTACAATTGACTCCAGACCTACAGCAATGATGATGTCTCTAAACTGCCTGCTAGCAATTAGGGAAGGACAATAAGCGCTGCCTAGCCAGTGACTCCCTCATCGCATCAGTGAATAAAGGAAAAAAAAGAAGGTTGAAGAGGATGCTGACAATGTGAATGAGATAGGTGAAGAAGGTACAAGGTAAGAGGAGGTTTAGTTATCTCAAGGGTGCTGGAATTCCTCAAATGGGCAGAATCTTGAGAGGAAGGGTTACTGGACCCAAAATGTTAACTCTGATTTTTTTTTTCTTCACAGATGCTGCCAGACCTGCTGAGCTTTTCCAGCAACTTCTGTTTGTGTTCTAGAATCTTTAGAGATTCTGGTTATGCCTCTTTCACGTGACCCAAAGGAGCTAGAGTTCAAATTTAATTGGTTTAGTCATGATGTACTCCAAGTTAATATTTACTGTTATAGCTAAAATGTTTTTGAGCATATGACTTTTTTTTTTGCCTTGAGCTTTGTCTATGTGTCGTCGTCTGTATTTTATACATTAGTACCTGCATTGTGCTATCTACTGTGTATTAAGGTGATGTCATCCAGTTTAATTAGATCAAGGCTTTGGGTATTTGAATTTCTTCTACTTGAAGTATTAAATGTGGTTTGTATATTTTGGCAGATTATTCAGAAATAAAATTGGGAAATGTACAGATTAATTATGACATGATTACAGCCATCCTTGATTTGTTAATTTAATAGCTGACTAATGCAAAGTGACCACATTCAAATGTTAACTGCTCTTTTTGCACACCTAGCTCCCAACTGCATAATTACTCTTAACTGAGCTGAGTTTCCACTAATCCTTGTAGTATATGCAGGCAGTCTGCCTTCTGTTAGAGACTTATCTTGGGGAAAAGATCGGAAGAGCAGAGGGCCCAGAGACTGTCGTCAGCAAGGAGAGTAGAAGGGTTGAGCTTGTGGAATTCTTTAGTTATGGGAGCAGACAGTTAGTTAGATTTTTCCTCCCTTGCCCCAGGATCAGGATTGTCACAGAACCATAGCCGGAGATTATGCTCTACAATGATACTAACAACCCAGACAGGAAGGGGGTATAGTCCCGTAATCAGAATTTAGGGAGCTGGGTAGAAGATTAGCAAGCAGAATTTGTCAAGTATTAATAACTGGATAATTCCCAGTGCCATGTGCGAGTGCGTACAGAAATAGGAGGATAAGACGGATGAATGTGTGGCTGAAGAGATGGTGCAGAGGGACAGCAGTAGATTACTGGGATACTAGGACTGGCTTTGGAGGAACTGATACTTGTATGAGCCAGATGAATTGACTCTGAACAGAGTTGAGATTAAATTCTTTGTGGGACATTTTGTTGATGTTAGAGACAGTTTAACTTCACAGGAGTGTGGAAACCAGGAGACAATATCAGCAAGCAATACCAGGATGAATGAAATGCTGGCAGAGATGGGTAGCAGTAAAACAGAATAGTACTTTAGCAGATGGGCTGGAGTAAGGAAGAAAGTAATGAAGTCTGCATCAGATTTGCACTGTGTATGTGAAGGCATAAAGTACGATAAATAAGATTGAGGAGTTACAGGATTGCCTTGAAGGATTATGATGGTGTGGTATTAATGGAAACCTGGTTTAAAGGCAGATCTGGATGTTACATTTTCCTGGTTCCACAGTGTTCAGGAAAACAAAAAAGATAAAAGATAAAAGAATGGCATTTTTGATTAAGAAGAGCATTGCCGTACTGAGAAAGAGGATGTTTTGGGAGGTTGGGGGACGGAATTGTAGGCACTACGGAATGAGGAGTAGGCCCTTCAGCCCTGCTAGGTCATTCAAAATGGTCATGGCTGCGTGTAACTTTAAATCTGCATTCTTGCTGGTCCTGATAGTGTTTCACCCTTTGCTTAACAAGAGTCTGTCTATATCTGCCTTAAAAATACTCAAGACTGTACTTTCAACTTCATTCCAGGAAGAGGTCCAAAGACTTGCAAACCTTTAGCAGGATAAAAAAGCATCTAATCTCTATTTTAATTAGACAAACTGTGAGTTTTTAAATATTGATCTATATCAAAAGAAACCTGGGAGTGCAGATGCATAGTTTCTTGAAAGTGGAGTCACAGGTAGACAGGAAAGTGAAAAGGCATTTGGTATGCTTGCCTTTTTACAGCAGTATGTTGAATTTGGGAGATGGAAGGTCATGTTGAGGCTGTACGGGACATTGGAAATAAGAACTTTTGGAAAAACTCCGTTCAATTTCTGGCCTCCCAGAAGCATGTGGTGAAATTTGAAAGGGTTTGCAAAAGATTTTCAAGAATGTTGCCAGAGTTGGAAGGATTGAGCTAAAGGGTAAGGCTGAATAGTCTGGTGCTTTTTTCCCTGGAGCGTCAGAGTCTAAGGAGTGACCTTACAAGAGTTTATAAAATCATGAGGGAGGTAGAGTGAATAGTGAAAGTCTTTTTCCTGGCGTGGGGGGAATCCAAAACTACAGAGCATAAGTTTAAGGTGAGATGGGAAAGATTTAAGAGGAGTCTAAGGGGCACCTTTTTCACGCAGAGGATGGTGTGTGCATGGAGCGAGCTGTCAAAGGAAGTGGTGGAGGCTGGTGCAGTTACAACACTTAAAAGGCATCTGGATGGGTATATAAATGGGAAGGGTTAGAGGGATGTGGGCCAAATGCTGGCAAATGGGACTAGATTAATTTAGGGTATCTGGTAGGCATGAATGAGTTGGACTGAAGGGTCTGTTTCTGTGCTGTTCATCTCTATGACTGTAATTTTGCGAGAGTTGTGGGATGTGAAGGATGCAGCTGCGTTGCTCCGTGTAAAATATAGACCAATAGCAAATGGAACAAAGGAGCACAAATAGAGGAACAAATCTTCAAGGAAATTACAGACGCATAAACATTATTTGTTGTTTTAATGGGGTATTTTAATTGTTTGTTAATCATCTGGAATAGTGGTAGTGTAAGGTACAATCTAGCATATGTATATTGTGCCCAGGAGAATTTCTTACACCAATATGACTCCAGAATAGAGGCAGTGCTAGACCTTGCTTTTGGAGCATAATGTGGACCAAGTAGATCAAGTGATATTGGAGAACTATTTCGAGGACAGTGATCATTGTAACATAGGGCTTACAGTGATAGTAGAAAATGTCACTGGTCTGTGCAACGTAAGAATAATCAACTGGCCGAGCTTGGACTTCAGTGGAACAAGAACAGAGCTGGAGCCAGTTGTTCGTAGGAAAAGGAATGGCTGAACATCACCTTCAAAAGGTGATGCCTTGGGTACAGTAAAGGTATATTTCCACTAAAGGGAAAAATAGTTGAAACAAATACATGGTTTGCTGCATGAGAAGGGAGGTAGAAATTAAGTTGAACGTGAAAAAATGTTCTTGTAACAGATGTCCAGTTGTAAATACAGCTGAAAGCTGTGCTGAATACAGAAGCAAAACTGAATGAACTGCGGAAGCTGTAAATCAGGAACAAAGAAGTTGCTGGAAAAGCCTAGCAGGTCTGGCAGCATCTGTGAAGGAGAAAACAGTTTCTGGTCTGGTGACCCTTCCTCAGAACAGAGGGAGATGAAAAGCGATCAAAGGTTATTTAAAAAAAAAATGACTGACAAAAGGAAATCCTAAAATCCTCTGGAGCATATCAACAGTAAAAGTCTTAGAGGAGTAATGTCCATTTAGGAATTTATACAAAGGCAAGAGGCATGGCTGAAAAGTTAAATAAATATTTTGCATAAGGCAGATATTGCGCAGACCACAGTGACAAGAGGGCACTTGGTCATTTAGAGGTTAAAATAAGTTGCTTGTACTTAAATCTGATGAGATGCATTCAAGGATATTGAAGGTTGTGAGAATGAAAATTGTAGATTCAATTATCTTTTAAGTCTTTCTTGGATTTGGTAGAGGTGCAGAAGGATTGGTGAATTACAAACATTACAATCTTGCTCAAAATGTTTGTAAATATCAACCCAGCAATGACAGTCAGTTTGTCTTTGATAGTGGGGAAACTTCTCAAAAGCTATTTTGGATAGAATTTATAACAGTCATTTGGAAACACATTTGTGGTTTGATTTTCGAAGAGTCTGTGTAGATTTCCCAAGTGAAATTAATGTCTGTGCTGGAGGTAGGAAGAATTACTGATGCTGGAGTCAAGAGATAACACAGCATGGAGCAGGAGGAACGCAGCAGGCTAGGCAGCAGCAGAGGAGCAGGAAAGCAGGTGTTTTGGGTCGGGACCCTTTTTCTGATGTTTATGTCTACACTGAAGTTTTTGTTTAAGTAGTGGCGGTGAGAATTGAGATTTTGGATTGCTTCATGCTTTTCAAATGGTAGTGTCGTGAAAGCTAGCCACAGAAGTCTTCAGGTGATGATTCAGCAACAGGAGGGAAGAGTTATGAGCAGAGTTCAGTGATGTCATTGGAGGTTGTAAAGAAAGATATGGGGAGGCAGCTGAACTGTGTGTAGGATGGTGATCAGAGATAATGGGAACTGCAGATGCTGGAGAATCCAAGATAACAAAGTGTGAAGCTGGATGAACACAGCAGGCCAAGCAGCATCTCAGGAACACAAAAGCTGACATTTCAGGCCTAGACCCTCCTTCAGAGAGGGGGATGAGGAGAGGGTTCTGAAATAAATAGGGAGAGAGGGGGAGGTGGACTGAAGATGGATAGAGGAGAAGATAGGTAGAGAGGAGAGTATGGAGGTGGGGAGGGGATAGGTCAGTCCAGGGAGGACGGACATGTCAGGGAGGTGGGATGAGGTTAGTAGGTGGGAAATGGAGGTGCGGCTTGAGGTGGGAGGAGGGGACAGGTGAGATGAAGAACAGGTTAGGGAGGCGAGGTCGAGCTTGGCTGGTTTTGGGATGCAGTGGAGGAAGGGGAGATTTTGAAGCTTGTGAAGTCCATGCGGATACCTTTGGGCTGCAGGGTTCCCAAGCAGAATGAGTTGCTGTTCCTGCAACCTTCGGGTGGCATCATTGCGGCACTCCAGGAGGCCCATGATGGACATGCTGTCGAAGGAATGGGAGGGGGAGTTAAAATGGTTCATGACTGGAAGGTGCGGTTGTTTGTTGCGAACCGAGCAGAGGTGTTTTGCAAAGCGGTCCCCAAGCCTCCGCTTGGTTTCCCCAATGTAGAGGAAGCCACACCGGGTACAACGGATACAGTATACCACATTGGCAGATGTGCAGGTGAACATCATCTGCTTGATATGGAAAGTCATCTTGGGGCCTGGGATGGGGGTGAGGGAGGTGGTGTGGGGGCAAGTGTAGCACTTCCTAGGGTTGCAGGGGAAAGTGCCGGGTGCGGTGGGGTTGGAGGGGAGTGTGGAGCGGACAAGGGAGCCACGGAGAGAGTGTTCTCTCCGGAAGGGAGACAAGGGTGAGGATGGAAAAATGTCTAGGGTGGTGGGGTCGGATTGTAGATGGCGGAAGTGTCGGAGGAGGATGCGTTGTATCCGGAGGTCTCCCGCATTTCCTGCAACACATCCCTCACACCCGCCCCTGCAATAACTCAAAGAGAATCCCCCTAGTCCTCACATACCACCCCACCAACCAGCCTGTTTCTGCCTCCTAACCTGTTCTTCCTCTCACCTATCCCCTCCTCCTACCTCAAGCCACACCTCCATTTCCCACCTACTAACCTCATCCCACCTCCTTGACCTGTCCGTCCTCCTTGGACTGACCTATCCCCTCCCTACCTCCCCACGTATACTCTCCTTTCCAGCTATCTTCTCCTCTATCCATCTTCGGTCCGCCTCCCCCTCTCTCCCTATTTATTTCAGAACCCTCTCCCCATCCCCATCTCTGATGAAGAGTCTTGGCCTGAAACGCAGCATTTGTGTTCCTAAGATGCTGCTTGGCCTGCTGTGTTCATCCAGCTTTACGCTTTGTTATCTGTGTGTAGGATGGTGTAGAGTGTTGACCGAGATTTTGATTTCCTGGGCTTTAGAGAACTGTGGGCGTGGAGATCTTGTTAGATCAGTGGCTGAAGGTGCTGAAGTATGAATGGGAATTAAGTGCATCGTCTTGATTTTGTTCCTATCTAGCTGCAGGATTTAAGGTCTATCATGTGATTTGAGTGCGGCAAGAGTCCATGTGTTGTCAACAAATAAAGGTGACTATTCCTCCATACAGTGAGAAGCACAGTTGTTCTAGCTCACTGGAACAATGTGCAAGCAGAAGGATTAGAAATCAGCCTCAGATCAAGAAACATTCCAATTGTTCAATAATGGGACTGAACAAAACTGAATAAAATCGAAGCACTTGTGCTGTGAGTTTAACGCCCTAATTCTGGTGCCAACTTTGCTTCAGCACAACTGAGTCGTTAGTAAATACAATGTGGGGGAGAAAGTTATTTTCATTTGAACACCAGCCTTGTGAATGACGTGTGTGACCATGTGTTTTTCACTTGTGAAACTGGAGGTGTACATGGATGAACGTCAAATTGCTGCTGCACTCTCTCCTGGAAGTAACTTGGTAATTGGTTCTTGAGACAGAAAAAGCTCAGATCAGTGGTAACACTTGATTTACCATTTAAAGAAAAGATCAGTTTCACTAAGATTCTTTAAAGAAGGAAGTGTGCCATCCTTACGCAGTCTGATATAATGTGAATCTAAGCCCCTTACAATAAGGTTGTCTCTTTACTGCCCTCTAAAGTGGGTTAGCAAGTATCTCATAGTGATCCCATTTTCCAGCACTTGGCCCATAACCTTGTATGCCTTGGCATCACAAGTGTACATCAAAATACTACTTTAAATGTCATGAAGGTTTCAGCTTTTACCACACTTACAGCAGTGAGTTCTAGGTGCTCACCACCTTTTTGAATGAAAGCCCTTTTCCTCATGTGCCCCTCTGAATTTCCTGTCCCTTCCCTTAAATCTTTGCCCCCAGTAATTGATCCTTCCACCAAGGGGAGAAATTTCTTCTGTCTACCCTATCTAAGCCCCCCCATAATTACCATCCCTGGTCAATCTCTTCTGCAGTTAAAGGAAACAACCCCAGTCTGTCCAATGAAGGAGATCACAGTGAGTCAACCTGCTGTGATCTCCAGCATTTTTCTATTTTCAGTACAGATTCCAGCATCTGCTGTAATTTACTCCTGCCCAGTCTGTCCAGTCTCTCTTCATAACTGAAATTCTCCAGCCTAGGCAGCATCCTGGTAAATCTCCCCTGCACTTTCTCCAGTGCTTTCAGGTCCTCCCAAGAATGAAGATTTCAGAACCTCACAATATTCCAGCTGTGATCTAACCAATGTTTTATATTGTTCCAACATATCTCCTGCTTTTAAACTTGATGCGTCAGCTATTGAGGGCAAGTATTCTGTGTGCTGACTTAACCACTTTATCTGCCTGTCTGGATACCTTAAGAGAGGATGGGCATATACACAAATCCTCATTGCCTCCCAGAGTCCTACTAATCATCATGTGTTCATAAAGTCATACGGACTCTTCAGCCCAACTTGTCCATGCCAATCAAGTTTCCCAAACTAAACTAGTCCCACTTCCTATGTTTGGCCCATATCCCTCTAAGCCTTTCCTATTCATGTACCTGTCCAAATGTCTCTTAAATGTTGTAACTGCACCTGCATCTACCACTTCCTCTGGTTTATTCCACATTCAAACTACGGTCTGTGTGAAAGTGTTGCCCCTCGGATCCCTTTTTAAATCTTTCTCCTCTTATCTTAAAAATATGTCCCGTAGTCTTGAAGTACCCCACCATAGGGTAGAGACCTCTGTTCACCTCATCCATGCCCCTCATGATTTTATACACCTCTTTCAGGTCACTTGCCTATCCAGCCTCTCCTTCTAACTCAAAACCTCCAGTCCTGGTGATGCCCTGGTAAATCTTCTTTGAACCTTCTCCAATTTAATAATATCTTTCTATAGAACGATGCCCAGAACTGTACACAGTACTCCAAAGGTGGCCTTACTAACGTCATCCTGCTCAACTTTCACCACACTTCATAGAGTCATAGTCAGAGAGCACGGGAACAGACTCTTCAGTTCAACCATAATCCTAAAATAACCTAGTCACTTCTGCCTCCAATTAGCCGATATCCCTCCAAACATTTCTTACTCATGAACTTGAACTTATACAAATGTCTTTTAAACATTCTATTTATATCCACATCCACCGCTTCCTCTGGACGCTCATTCCACACATGAACAACTGTCTTGGGGGGGGGGGGGGGGAGGAAATTGCCCCTCATGTCTTTTTCTAAATCTTTCCCCTTTCTCCGTTTTTTTTTAGACGAGAAATGACTCTAGTCTTGAAATAGCCCATTCACCTTATCTATAGCCCTCATGATTTTATAAACCTCTATTTGAATAGAATTCCACTTGATCAGCCTACCTGACCAACCCAACTATATTCTGATGTAAAGTTATCCTTGAGAGGTAAAGGTAAGGAAAACACCATGAATCATGAAAATGGGTCTCTTGCATCTCAGTGAAAAGTTAAAGGCACCTTAGTTCCAAAGTTCATCTGCTAAATAGTACCTTGTAGTACTCCCAAATGTATGAGGTGCTGGGGAGACCCCAACTGGGATACTGTGGGCAGCTTTAATCCCCTTATCAAAGGAAAGATTCCAGTTCATTGGAGGCAGCTCAGAGAACGTTGACTGTGATGATCCCCAGTATGGAGGAAGTATCAAATGAGCAAAGGCTAAAAGGCTACTCGTTGGAGTTTAGAAGAATGAGAGGTGATCTCACTGAAACATAGAATTCTTAAGGAGTTTGACAGGGTAAATGCTGAGCGGATGTTCCGCCTCATAGGAGAGTCTAGGTCCAGAGGGTGCAGTCCCTGAATAAAGGAGCATCAATTTAAGATGGAAATGAGGAGGAATTTCTTCTCCTGAGGTTGAGAGTCTTTGGAACTCCTTGCCACCGAGAGCTATAGGGCATTGTCCTTTATGTGTGTTTAAGGCTGAGATAGATTCTGATTAGTAGGATAGAAATCTAGGGCTGTGGGGAGAGGACTGGAAGGCAGATATGAAGAATGTTGGATCAGCCGTGATCCTATTGAATGGTAGCGTAAGCTCAAGGGACCGAGCAGCCTACTCCTATTACTATTGCTTATGGTCTTTTAGTCTCCTAGAAACATAGGAGAAGGAGGAGGCCATTCAGTCCTTCGAGCCGACTCCACCATTCTTCACTGATCATCCAACTCAGTAGCCTAATCCTGCTTTCTCCCCATGATCTTTGATTCCATTGGCCCCAGATGCTATATCTAGTTGCCTTTTCAATACATTCAATGTTTTGGCATCAACTGCTTCCTGTGGTAATGAACTCCGCAGGCTCACCATTCTTCGGGTGAAGAAATGTCTCCTCATCTCCATCCTAAATGGTCTACCCTGAATCCTCATACTGTGACCTCTGGTTCTGGATGCACCCATTATCGGGATCATCCTCCCTGCATCTATCCTGTTAGAACTTTATACATCTCTGAGATCTCCTCCCTCATTTGTCTGAACTCCAGCGAAAATATTCCCAACCTATTCCCAAAATATTCCTCATACCTCAGACCCACCATCCCCGGAATCAGCCTGGTAAACCTTCACTGCATTCCATCGAGAGCAAAAGCCTCCTTCCTCAGAAAAGGAGACCAAAACTGTACGCAAAATTGTGGTGTGGCCTCAGCAAGGCCTTATATAACCGCAACAACACATCCCTGCTCCTGTACTCAACCTCTTGCAAGTGTTGACCTTTACTTTGTGTACAAGTGCTGCTATGTGCTTTAATCCTGCTTGATTTGAATTCAAGATTTCTTGCGTTCAGCCAAAGTTGATATTTTAATGTAAAAATGACTTTTTCAGATGTAAAATGGCTGGAAATATCTATGCCTGTAAGAAGGAAAAGTAGTTTTGTGACATTTTCAGCTTGGTATCCTTTCTTCAGTTTTTCATATTTTCCATTGTGAAATTTGCGTTTGTGAGAATTGTGCAAATTAACAAGTTCATTTATCGGCCTGTGTAATCTTAGGGGCGCTAAATTCCTGCTTGCAGTTTGACATGTAATTTACACACTGACTATGTTTTGCAATTATTTTCTAGATGGGTTGGTTTGATTTGTAGCACCTTTATCCTCTGTTATTCAAATTTGTGCGTCTGTTCTTGCAGCTTTATTTTATTTTAGTTGTTCTGATTCCACTGTTCTATCTGATTTCTCTCCTTGATTTCTGTTGTTTAATTTCTCTGATTTAGCTTTCTTTGAGTCCTTGTAACGTGCTTCCATGATTGTTTTCATTTTATACAACAAAGAACTTATATGTATCCAGTGCCTTTTCATGGTGTCAGGATGTCCCAAACACAGTGCGAGTTTATTAGCTTGTTTCCGGAGCTGAACAGTTTTTCCTATGAGGACACGTTGCACAGAATGAGCTTATAGTTTTCGGGAGTTTAAACAAAGAGGGAGAACTGAATTTTAAATTTTGAGCAGGTTTGACAAGGCTGGTTCCCGTAGCTAGAGATTCAAGAATGACAGAAAGACGTTGTGGTGTAACAGCTCAGTTGAGGAATTTCTTCTCATTCTGTCAATTTTTGCATTCGTCTACTTCAGCTGGCTGTGAATGCTTACCTATTAAATACATTTGAAATCTGTGATAGACTTTTAGACTGGAGAGGTATTGAGTATTGTGGGAATGGTGCAGCAAGAAGGGGTTGATGGACAATTTCATGAATGGCACAGCAAGCTTGAAATAACTGCAGAGGGTGGTAACCCATCACCAAGTCTCCCTTTATATACATTTGCACAGTACACTGGCTGTGGTCAGCCAGCTTGGAGTACATCCTTAAACTGAGGAGATTCTGAATCCCCAGTTTATATTGGTCAGTGAGGACTTCCTGATTGGCCCACGTTAACAACCCCAGTCAAGGATCTCATAGTCAACAAGATCCACCTGGTTCCAGTCAATATAAAACTGAAGGGGCCAAATGCCCTACTCTTTCTGTTTCTCGTGCATTCCTGAAGTGTACCTAATAATGTTTCTATGGCAAGCAGAATACTTGATTTACAGTAAGGTCCCTCCAACAACAATGATATGATGACCTTTTATTATAATCTTATTTCAGTGGTCTTGTTTGAGTGATAAATATTGGCCAGACACCAGGAAAATTACCTTTTTGCTCTTCTTCAGATGATGTCTTAGGATCTGTCAACAGGAACAGTGGGACCTTGGTCCCAAGGAAAGCAAGAAACGTCATCTCCTGCTTCACTATCCGTATGGAGCACTGAGGTGCAGTAACCGTTAGCTTTGTTAGTGTTATGGAAATCGTTCCGGAGACTGGAGCAATTTTGTGATGATGTCACAGAGCTACACATCACTGAGCAAATATGGCACAGCATGGGTGGAGTTGGAACATGCTAGAAGGACACTTTGGAAGACACGAGTTCGACTTTTTGAAAGAAACACAAAGTACATGGACAGGACCGTACAAAGAACATCAGAACGAAAAGATCAAAACCAACTCTGAAGACTGCCCCTGATTTTGTCTTCTGTTCAAACCAGTCTGCCTTGAACCCAAATTTGGAATATGGCATCAAACTACATAACAAGATATAGTGACCAATAGTTTTTTTAAAAATCGACATAAAGGACAGTGAGCAGACCAGCCAAAAACTGCACTACTGTTTAGAAAACCAGGCAAAGATCCGTGCTATTGAGTGAACTGTGTTGGAGTGTCACCCACAGACAAACAAGTGAAAGTTAAAGACACTTAGAAGGCACGTTGGCAAATAGCTTTCTTCAAGTAAAATCACTAAAACAGATGAGCTGGCCATTTCAGTTTGTGGGACGTTGTTTTGTTATTTCCAACACCAGTAAAGTCATCACAGTCCCAGAGGACCACAGGACTATTTCTGACATACAGTGGTGACCTTGTTTCAAAAACTTAGTTGACTGTAAAGCTATTTTTGCAGTGCAATAATGAAAACTTTTTTTAAAATCTCCTTGGACTGGAGTTGAACTCAAGAGTCTAGAGTCTAAACAATCCTGAAAAATATGGTTTGATTTTGAATTATTTGGTTTATTTAACGTGTACCTAAGTATAGTGAAGAGCTCTGTGAGCAGAACAGGCAGATCAAAGTAAGCAAGGACATACAGATCATGGGGTGTAAAAAGCTTGAACAGAGTAAGGCATACACTGCACAGGACACGTACTAGGTAAGATCGACATTAACAAGATCAGTATTATTTGAAGTTAGACCATAAGGCTAAAAACTTTTAAAAAAAGGGAAAAAGATCTTCTTGAACCTGCCACTGCATGTGTTCAAGCTTCTGTAGCTTCTGCCTGACGGCAGAGGTTGCTGGAAATAATTGCTGGGGTGGGATGGGACTTTGATGTTGGTAGCCTTTCCTTGGCAACAAGAAGCATAAATGGAGTCCATGGATGGAAGAGAGATAATGGGAACTGCAGATGCTGGAGAATCCATGGATAGCAAAGTGTGGAGCTAGATGAACACAGCAGGCCAAGCAGTATCTTAGGAGCACAAAAGCTGACATTTCGGGCCTAGAGGCATCAGCTTTTGAGCTCCTAAGATGCTGATTGGCCTGCTGTGTTCATCCAGCCCCACACTTTGTTATCCATGGATGGAAGGTTGGCTTCCGTGACAGCTTGGGCTATGTGCACCAACTTCTGTAGTTTCTTATTGTCCTGTCTGGGCAGAGCAGGTGCTGTACCAGGCTGTTATGCACCTGGACAGTAGGCTTTCAATGATGCATCTATAGAAGTTGGTGAGGGCCTTGTGGGCGTCCCAAATTTCCTGAGCTACCCGAGGAGGAAAAGGCGTTGTTGTATCTTCTTGACCGTCCCATCTACATGGGAAATACATGGGAAATCCAGGACAGTTTGCTGGTTATCATCACTTCTGGGAACTTGATGCCCTCAATCTCTGCTCTGTCAATGTAGATGGGGGCGTGTTCTCCCCTTCCATTCTGAAGTCAATGCTCAGCTCTTTAGTTTAGCCAACATCGAGAGAGAGGTTGGCATCATTGCACCACAACACCAAGTCCTCTATCTCCTGACTCACTGTTGTTTGACATCCATCCTACCATGTTGGTGTTGTCAGCAAGATTGTAAATGGCAATCGTTTGGAATTTGGCAAGTCAGTCAAGAGTGTACAGGGAGTACAGTAGGGGGCTGAGAACACATAGTTGGGAGGGCTGCAGTGTAGAGGGTTATCTTGAAGGAGGTGCAGTTGTCTATCCTCACGGATAGCTTTCTGACCCACAGACTGCAGAGGATCCCGTTATGGAGGGTGGAGCCGAGACCAAGGCCACTAAGTTTTGAGATCAGTTTGGAGGGGATCATGGTGGTGAAGATGGAGCTGTAGTCAATGAGTAGGAGCCTGATGTAGGTGTTCTTTTTGTCTGGATGTTCAAGGGATGAGTGCAGCCCTAGGAATATGGCATCCTCTGTGGACCTGCTATGTTGGTAGACAAACTGCAGGGGATTGAGGCGGGCTGGGAGACTGGAGTTAATGTGGGTCATGACCAGCCTGTCAAAGCACTTCATGATTATCAAGCTCCGAATCACTGGGCGATAGTCATTAAGGACATTGCCTTTCTTAAGTACGGGATGGGCTGATGGCCTTGAAGCAGGCAGGGACTTTGGCTTGGAGGAGGGAGAGTTGAAGAATTCGGTGAATCCCTCCACCAGTTGGTCCCCACAGGATTTGAGTGCTCGGCAGGGGACGCTGTCCAGCAGGGCATGTGACACCATGCCACAGGCATTCTGCTCAAACCGAGCATAGAAAGCATTGAGGGAGTGATGTGTCTCTGTCCACTATTTGCTCTGCTTCATTTTGTATCCGATTGTTTAGGCCTCGCCGTCGATGGTGGGCATCTGTAAGGTTGGTCTGGGCCTCTAACTTTGTCTGGTTATGCCTCTTGGCATCTGTGATGGCTTTGTCGAGGTCATAGCTGGAATTTCTGCATAGGTCTGGGTCGTCTGACTTGAATGCTGCATGCCTGGCCTTCAGTAAGGAGTGGATTCCCCAGCTCATCCAGGATTCACAGTTGGGAGACACTTGGATTGACTTATTTGGCACGCAGTCCTCCACACATTTGCAGGTGAAGTCCGTGATGGTTCTGGGCACTGAGTACTTGAACACAGACTGGTTCACCGATTCCAAGCAGTCTCAAAGACGCTCCTCTGCTTCCTCAGACCAGCATTGTATTTCTTTCTGAGGGATCCCCTTGTTTCATCTTCTGCTTGAAAGCTGTGAGAAGGAACACCTGCATTGTGCTCTGATTTTCTGAAGCGTGGGCGGCATTGGAGGTGTCTTTGATTAGCTGTGTCGCAGTGGTCCAGAATGTTCGGTTCTCTAGGTGGGGTAGGGGATGTATTGGTGGCGCTCTGGCAGCATCCTGTTGAGGTTGAGATAACAAGGTGTGAAGCTGGATGAACACAGCAGGCCAAGCAGCGTCAGAGGAGCAGGATAGCTTGACGTTTCGGGCCGGGACCCTCCTTCAGAAATGGGGGAGGGGAAGGGGATTCTGAAATAAACAGGAAGACAGGGGGAGGCGGATAGAAGATGGATAAAGGAGAAGATAGGGTGACCTGTCTGTCTCCTCTCCCCCTATCTTCTCCTTTATCCATCTTCTATCCTCCTCCCTCTGTCTTCCTGTTTATTTCAGAATCCCCTTCCCCTCCCCCTTTCCTGAAGAAGGGTCCTGAACCGAAACGTCAAGCTGTCCTGCTCTTCTGATGCTGCTTGGCCCACTGTGTTCATGTAGCTTCACACCGTGTTATCTCAGATTCTCCAGCATTGGCAGTTCCTACTATCCCTGTTGAGGTTGGCTTAGCTGAAGTCGCTGGCCATGATTAATAAGGCCTCATGGAATTTCATCCTCAGAGTGTTTGTGGCAGAGTAAATTGCATCCGCAGCATTCTTCACGGCTGCGTGGGTGGTACGTAGATGCAGTCAGGATGGTGGAGGTCAACTCATGCAGCAGGTAATAGGGATGGTATTTTATTGTAAGGTATTGTAGGTCCAGGGAGCAATGCTGGTCACCATGTCAAAGCACCAGGTCGAGTCGATCAGGAAGTGTACCCCACCTCCCATTGCCATACCTGGGGATGCCATGCCGTCCATGCAATGTATGGAGAAGCGCTCTGCTCGCAAGGCACAGTCAGGCATGGCAGGTGTGAGTCAAGTCTCCGTGAAGCAGAGCATGCAGTTTTGAGAATCCTTTGCAAGGGATTATATATTACAGGAGGAGCATGCACAGTAGATGTTGTAGCACAGACTTTGCTCTATCGGAGATTGTGCCTGTGCATTGAAGAGACCTGCTGTCGTTGTCAGCCACTGTCTATGCTAACAGACTCATTGCTGCACAGTAGATGCAAGTTAGGAACAAGTCCAGGTTAATTTTAAATCTCCTTAATCGACATGAACACCACCACTGCCTCTTTAGGCCAGTAAAAAGAGGATTGTTCAAATGCAGAGAGATTTTAAAATAAAATTTTCTGTTGTGCAGTTTCATAATCCATAAGATGTAATGTGCATTCTAATAATGCCATTCCAGAAACCATGGAGGGAACAGAAGATGAACTTTATCTTAACCTTGTCTTAATTCTGTAATTAAAATGGAGCCAAATTGTGGCAGCTCATACATGTTTCACTGTATTTTCATAAATAGAAGTGGTAATAAATTGCTATTCTACTCTATTGTAGCAATTCAAGCACAAAATGTTCTGTGCAAATGACACCATCTAGTGGCAGTCTTAGTGTTTCAGAGCAATAATGTGTCAAGTGCCGTACAGTTTCCCAAGAGCTGTTACTGAGACAGGAGTTGGAATTTAAATGTGTTAACTGACAGTCTCAAGATTACAGGGTAATTTTTTTCCCCATCTATTATCAATGTTTGTGAAAATATAAGTATGTAATGTCAGATGAGGACAGCATAAGGTTGGGCCTTATATCAACAACTTTGCAACTATATAGGGCTTCTGGTGTGCTAAAACGCCGTAAAGGCGAATCACAGAACTGCTTATTTTGTATTTGCTTATGGGATGTGGACAGTGGGAGCAAGACTGACCATTTCTTGTCCATTCCTAAGTTTCTTTGAAATAAAAACAAAGTGCTAGAGAAACTCAGCAGTTTGTTAGCATCAGTGGAGAGAGAAACCAAGCTTAATGCTTCAATTTCAATCTAATGCTCTCTAGTCGTAGAGGCCTCCAACGTGGAAACAAGCCCTTTGGCCCAACCTTCCTATGCCACCCAGTTTTTGCAATTAAATTAGTCTCATTTGCCTGCATTTGGTCCATATCCCTCCATACCTATCCTATCCAAGCACCTGTCTAAATGTTTCTTGAATGATAAAATTGTACTTGCTTCCACCACTACCTCTGGCAGCCTTTCCAGACACTCGCCACCCTCTGTGTGGAAAAATATTATCCTTCTGGACCCTTTTATATCTCCTCCATCTCACCTAAAGCTTGTGCCCTCTAGTTTCTTAGAACCGAGTGGCTTGCCAGGCTATTTTAAAGGGCAGTTAAAAGTCAATATTGCTGTGGGTACGGGGCCACATGTAATCCAGATCAGGTAAAGATGTCCCTAAAGGACTGGAATGTTACAACTAAAGGTGGCTTCACGGTCATTGTTACTGAGAGCATTAGTTTCAGTTTCTCAATTCCCAGCAAGTTTACCACTCCCAAACTGTTGTAAGACTATAAGACACAGGAACTGAAATAGGCCATTCAGTTCACTGAGTCTGCTCTGTCATTCAGAAATCATTGGCTGACCTGATAATCCTCAACTCCATTTGCCTGCCTGATTCCCTGACAACTTAAAAATTTACCTCCTATATGTAGTCTCAATAGCCGTCTGTGGTAAAGAATTTCACACGTTCACTACACTGAGAGAAGACATTTCTCCTCATTTCTGCCTTAAATGGGCGACTCCTAACTCTGATCATGTCTTCTGTTCGCAGATTCTTCCACAGTATCTTTAACTCTCAAAATGGTGCTGGAGTGTGGCCATATGTTATACTTTTCACAGTATTTATTTGTTAAATACAAGTGACAATAAATCATTCAATTCAATGTGACTCTTGCCAGTTAGCAGCAAGAATGGAAGTCTGGCAGAAAGTTTTCATATGAAAGCTAATCGTGGGATGTAATGTAAATTTAATGGTACAGTTCTAAAACGTGAATGGCAAGAAAGAACCTGGGGTTTGTTGTATGTATGTCGATCTTTGAAGGTGACAGGGCGTATAGGGTGTAGATACCGAAGTGTCTGTAATCTTGGTCTTCAGACACAGGTACAAAAGATTTTTGGAGGTAGTGACAATTAACTTCAAAGTATGCAAAATGGGTCAGTGTGTGATGGTTCTGGACATGAAGAGAATTTTTGCTTCTTCCTTTCATTCTACTTTGGTTCTTTCCAAAGTTTCTAACCCGACAAGAAAGAAGGAACCTGCAAAACTTTGGGAAAAGGTGGATTTCCTCAAATGGTTGTAATTCAGAATCCTGATGTGCCCAAGTAGTGGATCGTCACACTTGAAGAAAGATATGGAAGCTCTTGAGAGTGGAGAGGAGATTTTGCAGAATGGTTCTAGCATGAAATACTTTTTAACTTAAGAAGTTGGGCATTCTCCTTGATGTAGGAGATTGAGGGGAGATTCGACAGTGATTCCCATTAGATATGGTTCAAGGACTAGGGCAGGATTTGCAGCGGGGATGTGAAGCAAAACTTTCTTATGCAGTGAGTAGTATTGACCTGTGTACAAGAGTGGTAGGAGAGAGATATCAATGACTTTAAAAAAGAAATTTGATCTGCACTTAAGGGCAATGAGTTTAGAAGAATGCAAGCAGAGAGGTGTAAAATGGAGTTGATAGGGATAGCTCTGCAGATACTCAGCATGGACTTGATGGGCTGAATAGTGATCTTCTGTGACTTATTGAATCTGTACCTCCTAAACTGTTGTAGGAACTTTGTCTATTGTTGGCTTCCCTGATTTAGCAATATATTTGTTCAAAGAACTATTTGCAGTTATATATGTATTTTGCCTTTTGTGACTTTTAAGCAAGTTACAATCAGTGACATTTAAATGGATGTTTGAGCATGCTGCACAGCACTTCCGAGGTGAGGTAGTCTGCTGGTGGCTCCTATTAAACCATGATTTGCCAACTCCAAAACTAATAAATGGACTGTATGACAGTGCTAACATTTTTCTGCTCACTCCTGTTGTATCCATGGGAACTGCCAGTGAGTGGGTGAAGCAGAACATAGCGAACCAGCATAATTGAAGCTGAAGTGCACCCACGTTACTGTCGTCTACCTGACTGGGTCCTATGTAAATCTGTCTCTTTCACCGACTGTAAGGCTCAGCAACTCCTTCAAGTTCGTCTTCCCTGGCGTCATCCGTACTTCATACTCAGAAAAATATTAACAGAGTGGGAGAGAAGTTAAGATTCTATAGTGATTCTTTCATGAGGCACTTTTTACATAAGTCAGACTGTGTAGGCTTGATCCACGATCCAGAAGTTGAGAACGCAATAGCACTGTCCATTGCAATATTGAGGGGACAGGCACAGTCAGAAGAGTTAACTTTCGATGAGAGGTTGCACGAGGTCTGCTACCTCATGTAGCTCAGTTGGCTGTTGAACATTACAATTCATCCTTCATAGCATAGCAGGAAGTTCTCCCAGTGTCTTTGCTGTCATCCATTTGCAACCAAAATCATTAAAACTGATTAACTGGCCAAGATCGTAGGAATTGCCGATGCTGGAGAATCTGAGGTAACAAGGTGTAGGTCTGGATGAACACAGCAGGCCAAGCAGCATCAGAGGAGCAGGAAAGCTGACATTTCGGGCCTAAAGCCTTCCTCAGAAATGGGGGAGTGGAAGGGGATTCTGAAATAAATAGGGAGAGACATATGGCGTGCTTGCCTTCATTGGCTCGGGTGTGGAGTACAAGAGTTGGCAAACCCTGTTGCAGCGATATAAGACCCTTGTTAGGCTGCATTTGGAGTATAGTCTGCAGTTTTGAGTGCCATGTTACCAGAAGGATGTGGAAGCTTTGGATACAGTGCGGGGAAGGTTCACCAGGATGTTGCCTGGTCTCCAGGGCATTGACTATGATGAAAGGTTAAAAAGACTAGAATTGTTTTCACTGAAAAGATGGCAGCTGAACTGAGACCTGATGGGGGTCTACAGAATTGAGAGGCATAGAAAGGATGGATAGCCAGGGGCTTTTTCCCCAGGGTTGAAGTTTCAATTACAAGGGGGCACATGTTCAAAGTCAGAGGGGGAAAGTTTAAGGGAGATGTGCGAGGGAAGTTTTTTCACGCAGAGAGTGATACAGCTTGGAATGCACTACCAGAAGAGGTGGTGGAAGTGGGTACATTGAAGACATTTAAGACGCACTGAATAGGGAGGGAATAGAGGGATACAGACCGAGTGAGGACAGAAGGCTTGTTTTTTAGATTAGTTGGGGCATGATGGGGGGCACAGGTGTGGAGGGCCTGTTCCTCTGTTGTTCTTTTGTTCTTTCTGTTCTAAATAGCTATTGTCCTGCCAAGTGTATAATGATTTGAAAGCAACGTTGTATGAGAAGTGTTTTGAAATGTTTGTACTGTATAAAAATGCAAATTTTTTTCCTTTTTTACTTTTGCCTCATTCTTCTTCCTGCACTCTTCACACCTCCTTAATTTCCCTGTTGTCTTCTTAACTATATGTCTGCATTTACGCTACACGCTTTCCACTTCTGCATCTTTTTTTCACTTTCTTCTCTCTCTCTCGCTCTCTCTCTCTCTCTCTCTCTCTCTCCCTCGCGCTCTTTCTCGCTCTCTCGCGCTCTCTCTCGCTCTATCTTCCCCCCCACCTCTCTCCCCGATTTTCCCTCTGCCTCCTCTTCTCCCCTCTTCCCACCTCCTTTCTCTCATGCCCTCCCCGTTTCCATTCATTTTCTCTTCCCTCAGCTCGCTCCCCTCATCAACTCCTTCCCATTCCCTGAACCCCTTCCGTAACCTCCCATCTCCCCGTTCCTCCCAACTTTCTTTATCCTCCAGACATTAAAGATTAAAATCCATGTCACCAGGAGTGAAAAACATTAATTATCAGCAATAAGGATATTCAGGTTACTTGCAGAACAGCAGGAAAGGTAAAGAGGAATTCAAGTTAAGGCCTACAAACTGTTGAGCAGTTTTGATTAAACAAATTTAACGATATTCTGTCCATTAGTCAGTAATTATTGGGTACAAATTGAAGATTTATGAATTAACTAAATGGATTCTGAGCACAGGGCAGATTCAACCAGAAATGATAATGGAAGCGCAATTTGTAAAAGACGTCTAAAAGATAAATAGTTGACTATTTGATAATTTGCCATCACCTGTTTGATGAGCCAACTGGCCATATTCTGTGCTGTAAAGTTCTCTTCCGATTCTGGGATACAAAAGTGAGATGTAAAGGACGTTCATCAAGTTTAGTAAACAGAGTTATGTAAGGTTTATGGCTGGAACTGAACTGTCAAATTCCAGGTGGGAGCTTTTCAATCAGGAGCCCGCTCCTGAGGGGTTGTTGAGCAAAACCATCATCACAGTTGAGCATCAAGCTGAGGCTGTTAGGGCAACTGCAACAGATGGCATCCTGATTGTTTTATTCCTGCCCTCCTTTCCATTGTTTTATGTTCTTATTTTATTGCTGCTTGTATTTCTCCCTCCATCCGCTTGTAGGGTTTTTGAGAATTCTCTCCTCTAACAAGATCCCGATTGAGTGCAGCTTTCTAAGCATTGATGAAACGCCTCTGTTTAAACCCCACAGCCTGAACAGAGGAATTTCACCATTGCTGAGAGCTCCTGGGCTTTGCCCATTATGTGCTACCTGTTTTCTGTCCAGTACGGTTAGGATAGCACTGGGAGGAGGGGCGACGGCTGGCACAGTAATACATGTTGGAGATAGCTGGCCTGTAGTTGCGAGGGTATTATCCCTGTCCATCTGTGAAAAAGTGGTAAGCTCAAACTTCAAAGATAGAAAGCTCATTAATGTCAGGTGAACACTGTACAGTTAACAGAGCTAAGTCCTTTTATTTGTCCGGAATTTACACACACTCCATCTTTTCAAAAGCTACGCTGGGGGTGGAGAGCCATTAAACCGTCAGAGAAAATTACTGAAACCATTTATGCAAGAATGCTGTAATTGAGTGAGTGCATTTTAACAGTGCTTAAACATAGTGAGTCATGACTCTTGTCATGATTAATTTAATTTCTGTTGCTGTCCAGTTAACTGCAATGATCATACAACTTTGCATGTCTCCTTTCCTCTGTAGTGCAGTATATAAATTGCTGCACATTTCTGTTATGTCTCTCTCATTCCTTTTATTGCCCGCCGTTTTAGAGGTTTCATTTCTCTGTGCCCCTTTCTTATTCAAACCTTGTCCAGTTTTTGATGTTTTATTTTCACCTTGAAGACGTTTCACTTGCTGCTGTTCTTACCATAATCTGTCTACTGACAGCCAACAGGAAAAAAGAACGGGAACGACCAGAAATCTCACTGCCCTCTGATTTTGAGCACACAATACATGTTGGATTTGATGCTGTCACAGGGGAGTTCACAGTAAGTAATTGTATACCTTATAATGGATGGGGGCAAAGGGAAGAAACATGCAGAATTTAAGTAATTCCATGTCTTAATATGAAGCTTAAGTTACAGATAATAAATAACATGAACTTGCACAGTATTGATTAGGTTAATGTTGTATATGTGCTCCATGTGAACTGTGCCCCATTTTACTTGATCTTGCCTAATCAATTTATTCTCCTATTCCTTTCTCTATTGTATATTTAACTGCTTTCTCTTGATTTGTCTCATGCCAACTAGAGTGCAAAACAAGCGAAGCTTATGCTTGCATCTGTTTCCACAGCTGGTTTGTCCTGGAACAATTTACTGGCCTGTTGCCAGACATCATACTGTGGTTTGAGCCAGTCCTCGTCCAGTATGGTGACTCTTATTACCCATTGGATGTTTACAACTTGATAACCAACTTGTGCAGCCATATTATGAACTTGCGTTCTGGTGGCTGGTTAGCTCATTTGGTTGATGCTGTTTTGCAATGCACAGTGACTGCCGCTAGTTCAGTTTGGGGAAACCTTGTCGAGTTGTGCTGAATGGTCTGTTTTCATGCTTCATGACTCTAACAGAGCAGGATCAATTCCCAAATAAAAACTGAAAGAACTGCAGATGCTGTAAATCAGGAACAAAAACAAAGTTGCTGGAAAAGCTCAGCAGGTCTGGCAGCAACTGTGAAGGGGAAAAACAGTTAACATTTCGGGTCTAGTGGCCCTTCCTTAGAACTGAGGAAGGGTCACCGGACTTGAAATATTAACTCTGTTTTTTCCTTGACAGGATCAATTCCCGTACAGGCTGAAGTCAGCTTGCAGGCTCTGCCGTCTCCGCGATAACAAGGTGTGGAGCTGGATGAACACAGCAAGCCAATCAGCATCTTAGGAGCACCTAAGATGCTGCTTGGCCTGCTGTGTTCGTCCAGCTCCACACCTTGTTATCCCGGATTCTCCAGCATCTGCAGCTCCCGTTATCTCTGCCGTCTCTGCATTGTTTGAGATGTGATGGTCCTCTGAGAGGAGGCAACTTTCACATTGATCACATTCTGGCTCCTAGGAATAGTAGCTATGCACTGCGACACACAACCAGCCTTTGTACCTTATTTAGTTTCCCCAGAAATGAACCTGCTGTTTTGTCACAGTGTTGTGCACACAGCCCAATCCATTACACAAACTGGCCTTTCTTCCATTGACTAAGGCTACACTTCCCACTGCCTTGAGAAAGCAGCGCACATCATCAAAGAATGCTCTCAGCCCGATTTATACTCTCTCCCACCCTCCCGTCGGGCAGAAGATACAAAAGTAAGAAAACGTGCACCAACAAATTCAGGAACGGCTTCTTCCCTACTGTTCTCGGACTTATGAATGGACCTCTCGCATGTTAGAGTTGATCTTTGCCCCTTCCCTGTAGCTCTAACATTCTATTCTGCATTCTCTTCTATTACCCTGATGTACTTATTGCAATGTATGATTTGTCTGGCTAGTATGCAAAACAACATTTCCACTCTAACTTGGTACCTGTGACAATAATAAATTAAACTAAAAATTGTTAAATTTAAATGGTTATTGACATTTTTTTATGAGCTAAAGACATAAAGGGTCAAAAACAGAAGTTGCTATGAGGAAAAGCTCAGCAGGTCTGGCAGCATCTGTGAAGAATAAAAGTGAGAGTTAACATTTCAGGTCAGTGACTCTCCCTTAGCTGTTCCGAGGATGGGTCACCGGACCCGAAACATTAACTGTGATTTTCTTTTCTTCTTCACAGATACTGCCAGACTGCTGAGTTTTTCCAGCAATTTCTGTTTTGACTCCTGATTTACAGCATCTGCAGTTCTTTTGGTTTTTTTACGTCATTACGATGGATGCATAGAGTAAGAGAGCAATATCTTTCTGATCTCACTGACCGAGAACAGGTTTCAGATATTAAATGTCCCACTCCTCCTCTTGAAATTTTAAAGGCTGTACCAGTGTTTTTTACAGTTTGCTTTTTTAAGGAGAAAACAGCCCCAACATGTTCACGACATCTTGATTTATTATAATTATTTTAAGAAACCTGTTAAGATACATGTCCAGAATATGAGAATCGAACCCATGCCTGCGGCTTAGAGATAGGGACACTACCTCTGACCTGACACAGCCCTTTTCCCTGATCAGCAGTATCTCTGTTCATAGGATCATAGAATCCCTACAGTGTGGAAACATTCCCTTTGGCCCAACAAGTTCACACCGACCTTCAGAGCATCCCACCCAGACCTATCCCCCATAACCCACCTAATCTACACATGTCCGAACACTACGGGCAATTTAGCATGACGAATCCATCCAGCCAGCACATCTTTGGCCTGTGGGAGGAAACCAGAACACCTCGAGGAAACCCAGACATAGGGAGAACGTGCAAACTCCACACAGACAGTTGACAGAGATGACATCGAACCCAGGTCTCTGGCGCTGTGAGGCAGCAGTACTATCCACTGAGTCACCATCCCACCCTGTTTTCATATCATCCTAACAAAACCAGACTCTGCAGATTTTCGTTTAATAAAATAACACAATTAAAGATGGTATGAGATCAAAATGGTGAAAAGAAATTGAGAGTAGGTGTCAGAGTTCTTCACACAATACATTATCATTGCTTGGAATTGCTTTGGAATCTTGAACTGTTAAGGTGTTGAATTATGTCATGGCAAATCTGCTTATTTGAAACATGGGTGTGTCTGCATCATTTCTAACTGTTCTGTACCCATCCAATCAGATCTCTTGCAGGTTCACCTGAGTTTATTTAGTAAGTCACTGAACTACAGCTGGTTCAGACTCTGGCCTATGATGAGTTTATACATGTCCACGTTTAAATAGTGATTTTTAACTGATCCCCAGGCTTAGCTTATTGCAATATGATTGAGTAAATTTTTAATAATCAGTTATTGCAATCCAATGGAATTTTGTTGGAAGTTGATGTTGGAGATCCAGGGCAGTATTGAGTCCAAAAGGTTTTAAAGAAAATTATTAATAAACTGAACTTTGCTGCTGGTTTAAGTTGTTCCATATAATCCCGAGTAGATTTTAGGATTAATTTTTTTTGTCTCTCCCGCTATCCCAGGGCATGCCAGAACAATGGGCTCGGCTACTACAGACATCAAATATCACCAAATTAGAGCAGAAGAAGAATCCACAAGCAGTGTTGGATGTTTTGAAATTCTATGATTCAAAAGAAACCTCAAATAGTCAAAAATACATGAGCTTCACAGGTAAGAAACAATTTAATCTTCTCCATTCCCATGTTCCTAATGTCCCCTTTCCTTTTTCTTCTACTCCCATTCGACGAAGCAAGATGATCTGGGTTGTAACTCGATATTCAACTCTTGTTCGTTGCCTTTGGCAATGCTTTTTGTCACCAGTCATGATTTACACAAGAGGTAATGAAAACTGCAGATGCTGGAGAATCCGAGATAACAAAGTGTGGAGCTGGATGAACGCAGCAGGCCCAGCAGCATCTCAGGAGCACAAAAGCTGATGTTTTGTGCTTAGACCCTTATTTCTTCCTTTCCCTCTCTCCCTTTCTGTCTACTCCTCCCTAACTCTCTAACCTCCACGTCCAGCTGTACAACCTGCTGACATGTCCAATTCTGACCTCTTACACACTCTAAGATTCCTTCACTGCATGATACTGACTCTTTCTTCAGCTACTCTACCCCATCCTTGAGTTTACAGAAAACTGTACCACAACGATCTACATTAATTCTGAAAGTGTTGCAGTTCATTTCAAAACTAGTCATGAATCTAAACAAAGCTATGAGGTGCAAATTGGCTGTGGTGGGTTGAGAAACTACATTGAAAGGCATGTCTATAAACAGGCACTGGCTATCACCAAAGGGAGTCATACATAGTATACAGTGGTTTTGGGGACAGTAGGTGCATTGATGTATATCTTTCAAAATTCCATGGTCTCAGGAATGGATTGTCCAAATTGGACGGTGGCAAATGTAACCCCAATATTTAAGAAAAACTGGAAACTACAGACCTCCCTTCTTGGAAAATTGCTGGAACATATTATTAAAGGTAATTGGGCATTTGGAAATAATGGTAAAATTGCAGAAAATCAACATGGATTTATGAAGAGGAAATAAAGTTTTACTAATTTTTCTGGAGCTTTGAGATTCTGACCAGTAGAAGAGATAAAGGGATTACCTGTTTCCTAAAGCTTTCGATGCAGTCTCACACAATAGGTTGATAAAATTAGAGCATACGGAATTGCAGGAAGTATACTGGAATGATCATTGATTATTTTGTGTCTGTTAAACAGAGTCTGAATAAATGAATAATTTTCGGGTTGCATGTACAGCAAGTTAATAATTAAGAAGGCAAATGGTACATTGGCCTTTATTACAAGAGGGTTCAAGTGCAGGATGTTTTGATCCTGGACAAGACTGCCAACTTGTGTTGCAGTGTGGTTAGGGATGGCTAACTTTACTCTTAAAGTAGAGCAAGTGGGAGTTTCCAGTGGCAGAATAAGAGAATAAAGCTGCATTGTTCCTCAGCTTTGATCTTACAACAATAAGCTTATTATGCTTGGTAAAACATAACTTCAACATTGATGAAAGGCGACTAGAGATTGAAGCTTTCTGCCTTGCACTTATCAGACCTAGGACGCAGGAAGCAGACTTTGCGGGGAGATAGGAGACACAATTTTTGCTCACAATGGTATTTCTCGTTCTGATAAACTCCTAGTTTCGTTTTAATAATATTTAAACTAGAACTGCAATATAATCTGTAATTGATCTACAACTTGTATTCTAATCCAGAATTAACATGTGGTAAATATTGATAGTAAATTGAGATGGAGCATCCTGTAGCACATATCAAACCTCTGAACAAGACCGATCCTAGGGCTTTCTCAATAATATCTCCCCAGATGTTAATGACATTGGTTAACAAATCTCATTAAACAATTCTTCTTCTCTTTTGCTGATCTGGGCTTAACTCTCGAGCTATTCTGATTTGTCCTGGTTGATCGCCCTCCTTTTCCTGGATCAATGTTTTCATCAGCTTCAGAAGCTGAATTCCAATACTTACACTCAGGTACAACTTCAGACTTTTTTCCCCTTGATCTGTAGCTCCACCAAGCTAGAACAACTATGGACTTTCCCTCGATCTCTAATCTTGCTCAATTGCTGCTGTGGGCCTTCAACCTGCACTTTTAGTTGAACTGAACGGTCAATGGCTCCCACAAATTGCAGCACTTTTCCGGACTCCTGACTCCAAAACCTAGCTGCCTGATGTTTAACAGCATAGAGCTATCCGACTGCTGTTGACATCCAAAATAAAACAAGGAATTCCAGATGCTGGAAAACTGAAACAAAAACAAATTGCTGGAAAAACTCAGAGGCTCTGACATCATCTATGGAGAGAAAGCAGAATTAGTATTTCGAATCCAATGATCATTTTTTAGAACAAGTCTGAAGTTCTACAAGGAAAGATTAAATGGACTAAGCTTGTATCCTCCAGAGTTTTGAATAATGAGGACCGTTTGATTTCATTCAAACATATCATGCACTTGCACTGATTCAGAGTGCTTTCAGGAAAGATGTATTTAGCCTGGCTGGGTACAGTCTAGAACCAGAATATTATATCAGATTATGGCACAGACCATTTAGCCTGAGATGTGGAGGAATTTTCTTTACAGAGGGCAGTGAATCTTTGCAATTTGAATTCTAGAGGACTCTGATTACTCAGTCATTGAGTGCATTCAAGACCAAGATGGATACATTTCTACATCTTTAAAACATGAAGTGTTAAGGTCAAAATACGGGAGAATAGATGTTGAAGTAGATGATCAGCCGTGATCTGGTTGAATAGTGGAGCCATCTCGTAGGGCTGCATGATTGACTCTTGCTCCTTTTACTTTTAAAATGTTATGTGTATTACTTGAGGCCTGTCTTTGGATGTGTTTTTCGACAGCTGCCCCAATATCTCTACTTGGTTTGCTGTCAAATCTTAACTAGTGTCTTGGTAGCTTCCTTGTTATTGTAGTATATCCAAGCTCTAAATGAGTTTATAAAAATGTTCCTATTTTTGGACACTTGCCTATGCTATTACCATCATTTTATTAATTATTTTAATTTAATCATTTTATCTTAACCTCAAGTAGCCAGACCACTATTGATTTGCTGTGGTTGTGTTCTTTAATGCTGCTAGATCAAGTTCCAGGTTGGATGAGTTGCAGAGCATTGGAGAGTGTACAGCTTGAGCGATTTGAGCCCTAGAAATTGTGGCAATATTTAAGGTGTTCTGAATGTTTTCCAGTAGTACACTTGTAACACGAATCTGTTCTTCTGTTTTCTGCAGATAAAACAACAGATGGGTATGCTTCCTCAAATGCACTGGTGAGTTCTCTTATTCAAATTATTGCGATTGTGATGGTTTGGAAATTATCTGTTCTAGAATTGGCATGTTCAGCAGCATCACAGATGGGTGGCACTCATGGTCTAAGGCTTTTTTTGTCCTCTTCCGTGGATGCTACTGCTGCTCTGGGAGTAGAGGTTGGAAACCATTTGTAGGATTCTAGGATTTGTCATCAAGGTCACTTAGGGAAAAGTATTCCTTCGTTTGCTGTGCATGATCAAGTTGCATTGTTTCTTAAGAGTACTGAGTAACTTGGAGGTATTGCGGTGTGCAGCTTGTTTTGAACTGCTTGGAACATTAGCAGTTGCTGAGTGGTAATTCACCTTTGCATTGTGTATGGGTGAGATCCAGGTTAAGATCTTTAAGTGAATGTTTCGGTGTTGATGTGTAGAATAACTTGATACCTAGGAGAGTATTTCAAATCTGTTTGAGTGCGTTTTAAGAGTGGAGTGTCCGTTCTTGAACAAAACATCGGAGTCAAGTAATTTACTCTGTGAAAATGAAATGCCTGAAGCTCTGCTGCCCACTTATGTTGGTATAGTATATTGTAAACACACTGGGTTGTTAAAAACGCAGATGTGAGAATTTTTCCAGAATTTGATATTGCTAGATTAGAGTTACTCTGGATTTACAGCATAAATACACTAGCGATTGGGCAGCAAAGACTTAGCTGATCTTCTGCCATGCTATTAGTCATAGAGTCACATCCGGATTAGCCAAAAACAACCTAATTGTTCTAATCTCCAGGACGTCACCTGGGTCTCTGGATTTCTAGACTGGTGATAATACCACTAGGCCTTCACTTTTGCCTGATTGTATCATAGACTGCTAACTATGATAGCATGATGTTGCTCGCCAATTGCTGATACACTGGAGTTATTGACAAACTATAACAATTGATCTGACACCGAGCCGGATGTGAAGTGATGAAAGCCACAGTGGCAGAAGGCTTTGGGAATCATAAGTTCCAAATCATTTGTTCTTTCCCAGAACTTGTAGAAATTATTCCTATTTTAATGATCTGAATTTTTTTCCAGCACCTGTAGCCCGTAATGTGTAATAACTCATGACCACTTTCCAAAGCTGTGTTACCTCTTCTCTTTTGAATTTTAGTTTCCATATTGCATCTTAGCCTTCTCCTGCATCAATGTGTCATATTTTCATAATCCGTTCTTCCGGTCTTTCATTCCCTCGCTTGGTCTGGATTTTCTCTACTGATTTCCCCTGAATTGTAGTATTACCTTTTCCAAACAAACCAATAATTGAAGGTGGCCAATGGGTTTTTTAACCATCGTAAATACTTGCACTGAGGGCACCCATGGAATAGACCAGAGAATTAATCTGTCATATTATTAAATCAAAAATCTCCCATGATCCCTTTTGAGGGACCGTCGCACAGTGACAATATTTAATAAGCCCAAGGCCTAGTCTAAGCCTCTGCGGATGCATATTCGTAGCCTACCATGGCAACGAGTCAAATTTAAATTACATCAATAAGTAGAATATAAAGCTAATGATGCATGGTGGCCATGTAAACTATCATAGAAGTTTTAACTGGTTTAGCAAAGTAATGCCTTTTAGGGAAGGTATTCTGCCAACCTTAACTGGTCTGCCCTGCTCCTGACTCCAGATCAACAGCACTGTGATTGACTCTTAACTTTGTTCTGAAATGGACGAGTAAGCTACTCATTTCAAAACCAATTCGGAATGATTAGTAAAGGGGCTAAGGGTTATGGGGAGAAGGCAGGAGAATGGGGTTGAGAGACCCATCAGCCGTGATTGAACGGCGGATTAGATGGGACGGGTCGAATGGCCTAATTCTGCTCCTATGCATTATTGTCCAAGGTAAATAATGCTTGACCTGCACGGCTGTAAATCTTTCATTTCTTCGTAACGGTTTTATTTATTCATTGACAGGATGAGGGTGTTGCTGGCTGGGCAGCATTTATTGCCCATCCCTAATTGCCCAGAGGACAGTTCAGAGTCAACCACATTTCTGTGGCCTTGGAGTCACATGTAGGCCAGACCAGGTAAGGGTGGCAGTTTCCCTCCCTAAAGGACGTTAGTGAACCAAGTGGTTTCCTGACAATCGACAATGGATTCACGGCATCATTAGATGATTAATTCCAGATATTTATTGAATTTAAATTTCACCATCTGCCAAGGTGGGATTCAAACCCCAGTCTCCAAAATGTTAGCTGGGTCTCTGTATTAACAGTCCAGTGATAATACCACGAGGCCATCACCTTCCCACTCCCCATGATATGCTTCAATGACTGAAGTTCCACACTCAGGGTAGTGTTCGAATAAAAGGAAACACATTTGGTGAAAGTATAGTGTGTTAGTGGAGTAACCATACCTTTATCTGCAGAGTACAAAGAACGTGTCAGAGTCCCCGGCCGTGCCTCCAGTGTCAGAAGACGATGATGAAGATGAAAGTGTTCCGCCGCCTGCAATTGCACCACGACCAGAACACACCAAATCGGTCAGTACACATTATAACACAAGGAACAGGAGCAGGAGTGGGGCATTCCGTAGCATCCTCGTTGAATGTTTACATCAATGCCACTTTACCACCCTATCCCCATTCCATACCTTAAATTATGCTTACTATACCTTTTAATGTTCTCATTGACTGACAGTATCCACAACCCTCTAGAGTAGAGAATTTTCAGAGATTAACAGGCCACTTTGGCTCATCAGTCAAAGATAAAGACATGTAATTCTTGGCTAATCAGGCCTGAGAATTGCATTTGCTTCAATGAGATCCCTCTCATTCTTCTCAATTCCAGAGAACAGAAGCAATTAATTCTCCTTATAGGGAGATCTCCTATTGTAGGAATGTAGGAATCAATCTGACACATGCCAAGGAACAGCACATAAGAATTTTTAATTGGATATCTATTACATGTTGCTGAACTGATTATTATATACTACCTCCAAATAGGTAGAAGGGGTGAGGTTTCCCAATCTTTGAGAGAAATTCCTTATTATCTATGATTTTGTTCTCTTTCCTAGTGTACAGAGCCTAAAGAGATAGAAGAGGTCCTTAATCATGGTAATTGTATTCATAACTGAGCAGGACCTACTTGTAGAGGAGGACAGTGTGAAACAAGCTGGTAGGCTCGAGGATTTGGATGTTAGTAAGGAAGGTATACTAGGAATTTTGAGGAAGACGAAGGTAGCTAAGTCTCCAGGACCTGATGGGATTTATCCAAGGATTCTAAGGGAAGCGAGAGAAGAGATCGCAGGGCCTTTGGCAATGATCTTTTCGTCCTCCCTATCCACGGGTACAGTGCCAGAAGTTTGGAGAGAGGCAAATGTCATTCCCTTGTTCAAAAAAGGGAATAGGCATAACCCCAGAAATTACAGGCCAGTTAGTCTTACATCAGTGGTGCGCAAATTATTGGAAAGGTCTCTGACAGATAGGATTTATGATCACTTGGATAGGCACAGTTTGATTTGTGACAGTCAGCATGGATTTGTGAAATAGATCATGCCTCACAAACCTTATTGAATTCTTTGAAGAGGTGACCAAACATGTAGATGAAGGTCAAGCAGTGGATGTGGTATACATGGGTTTAAGTTTCCCATGGTAGGCTCATGCAGAAAGTAAGGAGGCATGCGATGGGGGAAATGTGGCAGATTGGATTCAGAATTGGCTGATCCTTAGAATGCAAAGCGTGGTAGTGGACGGAAAATATTCAACATGGTGCTCAGTTACGAGTAGTGTACCACAAGGATCTGTTCTCGGCCCTCTTCTATTTGTGATTTTTGTAAATGATTTGGTTGAAGGAGTGGAAGGGTGGATTAGTAAGTTCGCGGATGATACGGGTTGCGTTGTAGACAGTGAGGACGGCTGTTCTAGGTTACAAAGGGACATTGATAGGATGCAGAGCTGGGCTGAGAAGTGGCAGATGGAGTTTAACCCTGAAAAGTGTGAGGTGATTCATTTTGGAAGAAAAAACTTGAAAGCAGAATACAGGGTTAACAGAAAGATTCTTGGCAATGTGGAGGAGCAGAAGGATCATGGCGTTCATGTCCACAGTACTCTGAAAGCTGCCACCCAGGTGGATAGTGTTGTTAAGAAAGTGTATGGTGTATTAGCTTTCATTAATAGAGGGATTGAGTTCAAGAGCTGTGAAGTTTTGCTCCAGCTATACAAAACCCTGGTTCAGCCGCAACTGGAGTATCCAGTTCTGGTCGCCTCATTACAGGAAAGATGTGGAAGTGCTGGAAAAGGTGCAGAGGAGCTTTACCAGGATGTTGCTTGGAATGGACGGAAGGTCTTACAAGGAAAGGTCGAGAGAGCTAGGGCTTTTCTCTTTAGAATGACGAAGACTGAGACGTGACTTGACGGAGGTGTACAAAATGATCAGAGGTGTAGATAGAGTAGACAGCTAGAGGCTTTTTCCTAGGGTGGAGGTAGCTATTACGAGGGGGTGTAGTTTTAAAGTGAGTGGAAGTAGATATAGGGGAGATGGCAGAGGTGCGTTCTTTACTCAGTGGTAGGGATGTGGAATGCATTGCCGGACAGGCTAGTGGAGTCGGTCGTTGGGGGCATTTAAGCAGCTATTAGATAGGCATATGGATGATAGTATAAGGTAGGGGTGGAGATTAGATAGATCTTAGGATTAGGGTAAAGTTCGGCACAACATTGTGGGCCGAAGGGCCTGTACTGTGGTGTACCATTCTATGTTCTATGTTGTACTGGTGTCTGTACTAGGGAAAACATTTGAATGTATTGTTTTTAAAAAAAGTAATAATTGAACATTGAAAAATTAATAGCAAAATGGGCCTGAGTCAACATTTTTTTTGAGTATGTTACTTGTAGCGTAGGCAGAGGAGAATCAGAGAATGTAGTATATTCAGATTTTTAGAAGACTTTTGGTTAGGCCCCACAGAGGAGGTTAATAAATTAGACAACATGAGATTGTGCGGAATATACAGGTATGGATTGAGAATCAGTTAATAATTGATCAACAAAGTTTAGGAATAAGTGGATCATTTCTTGGTTTAGCAAGCTAACACTAGTTATATTATGTAAGTATCAATGTTATATACATAACAACTCATAATCCACCTCAATGACTTAGACGTTTGGATTCATATTGGGATTTTGCTGAAGCTGAGCTCCCCACCAAACCCCCAAAAAGATTCTGTTCTTCTAATCACCAATATGCTACACACATTTAATCACCACCAATCTTCCAAATTAGTAATAAAAAAGCAATCAATGAGGAAAACTGGCATCTGATCTTAAGATGCAGCTCCTCTGAGAAATAACTCTCTCTTTGTCCTCACCTCCTCCACTAGGACCTCAAAAGAGGTATCAAAAGTGTCCTTTGCAGTAACCAGGAAGTGGTAGATGAAACCCCATTTTTAAGAGGTATGTTCTGACCTAAATAGGGGTGGCACGGTGGCTCAGTGGTTAGCACGCCAGCCTCACAGCGCTAGGGACCCGGGTTCAATTCCAACCTCGGGTGACTGTGTGTGAAGTTTGCACACTCTCCCCGTGTCTGCGTGGGTTTCCTCCGGGTGCTCCGGTTTTGTCCCACAGTCCAAAGATGTGCAGGCTAGGTTGGATCAGCCATGATAAATTGCCCATAGTGTTCAGGGGTGTGCGGGTTATAGGGCCCTGGGTCTGGGTGGGATGCGTCAACAGGCTGTGTGGACTTGTTGGGCCGAAGAGCCTGTTTCCACACAGTAGGTAATCTAATCTAAGAAAAATTAACACACACAATGTTTCCGTAGTGATGTTAGCTTCTAATGCCATGCTAAAACAATCATTTTCCAAGTGAACTGAGGCTACAGGTGTCATTGGGTTGTCAACGTCTGTGTTTCTTTCCATTCATAATAACAAAGCACTGACCCTGGCTAGAACCATGCACAGGACCCAAGCGTGTTGCTACCATCTCCAGTTGAAATTCATTAACTCTGGGCAGATGGATTTTTGGAAATGTATTAGTATTGTGACCAAAGGACACTTTTTATTTACTTGTATGACTGGAGGAGCCGTCATAGTTTTAACATTGAGGTTGGTAATTTTTTTGCTGCCACTTGGGAGTTGAGGCTGTTGTTAGCTTGAAGGGTGTGGAAAAACAAAGAAATTAGAGTATTGAGACAAATCCAGTTATAAATGTAAAAACAGATAGCAAGAGTTTCCACAGGTGTTTAAAAAGGAAAATGAGTAGGCAAACTGAGTCGGAGACAAAAAAATTGTAAATGCTAGAATCCAAGGTAGACGCAAACGGGAGACTGGAAGAACACAGCAGGCCAGACAGTTTCTGCGGGAAAGGAGCAGTTAATGATTCGGGTATTACCCTTCTTTGTGGCTGGATGTGGGGGTAGGGGGAGCTGCAGATAAAGACAGGGGAGGGGTGGAAGCAGAATGGTGGTGAAAGGTGGATACTGGTAGCAGGTACGGCCTGGTTGGTTAGGAGCGACGAATCCAATTGGTTGCTGGAAAGGAGGGTCAGAAGGTGGAAAGGAAGGGAGGAGGTAAGGCTGGAAAGGATGGCGGGAGATGGGTGGGAAGGTTATTTGAGATTGGAAAACTCGATGGAGTCCTGCAGACTGTAGTGTGCCCAGGCGGAAGGTCCGGTGGTGTTCTTCAAATTTGCGTTCTGAGTCACTGAAACACTGGAGGAGGCCGAGGACAGACATGTCGGAGGGTGAGTGGGGCAGGGAGTTGAAATAGGCGGTGACTGGGAGGTTAAGCTTGCCATTTACAGGTCAGGTAAAGATGCTTGGCAAAACAGTCATCTAGAATATATTTGGCCTAATCAACATAGAGTAGATCACATTGGGAGCACCGGATGCAGCAGACTAGGTTGGAGGAGCTGCAGGTGAAATTCTGTCTCACTTGGAAGGGCTGTTTAGGGCCCTCAGTGAAGGTGAGGGAGGTGGTGTGTGGCAGGTGTTGCATCAAACTGATTGTTGGTCTTATCAAGCAAAAGTTTTATAAACCAACAAAAGATGACCAAAAAAGGAGAAATAAACTTGAAGCGTAAACTATCAAGTAACATAAAAATGGACCATTTAGATGTGTAAATATATAAAGAGAAAAGCCAAAATGAACAGAAGCCCTTCAGAGAATGAGGGTAGGGAAATAATGGGCAGTCGGAAGATGGCGCAGGAACAGAGTAAATATTTGCATCAGTCTTCATAGTAGAAGGCATTACTAGCATTGCAAAAATACTAATTAATCAAGGGGTAAAAGAAATACTATAACTATTACTAGACAAAAGATACTACAGAAACAAACGAGGCTAAAAGTCAAAAAGTCCCTTGGCCCTGACGGATTACCACAGAGTGGTTACATTAGTAATAATTTTGCAAGAATCTTTCAATTCCAGAAAAGCCCCAGAGAACTGAAAAACTGCCAATGTAATGCCTTTAGTTAAAAAGTGAGGGAGTCAAAAGCAGATGATTGTAGGGCAGTTAGCTGAATATCTTTTATTGGGAGAATATTAGGTTCTATGATAAAGGATGTAATGGCAGAGCATTTAGAAACACATGATATAATCAACTAGGCTCAGCACGGTTTCATTGGAGGGGAAATCATGCCTGACAGATTAATTAGAACCATCATTTCCCCTTTAACTATCCTGCTTGCTAATCATAGGATGTAATATATTTGGATTTCCAAAAGATTCTTGATTTAAGGTACCACTCCTAAAACTGTTTGATAACATAGGAGCCCATGGTGTTAGGACAGAATATTGCCATTGATAGAGGCTTGGCTAACGAGTAGAAAATAGTGATAACACCGTGTGGAGCTGGATGAGCACAGCAGGCCAGGCAGCATCAGAGGAGCAGGAAAGTTGACGTTTCGGGTTAGGACCCTGGCCTGCTGTGTTCCTTCAGCTCCACACTGCATTATCTCTGACTCTAGCATCTGCAGTTCTTGCTAACTCTAATAGAAGATGGAATTGGTTTAAGAGTAGCATTTTTAGGTTGATAATCTAACAAGTGGAAGGATCAGTGCTGGGTCCACAATTGTTTATAGTGTATGTTGCTGACTTGGATGATGGAATTTCAAGTACTGTCACCAAGTTTGCAGGTGACACAAAAATAGGCCGGAGTGCAAGTGGTGAGGGTTACAACAGATTCTGTAGAGTACTCAAGAAAGGTTAAATGAATGAACAAAAGGTTGACAGATAGATTATAATGTCAGAAAAAGTGAGGTTATGCACATTGGCAGGTAGGTTAGAGGAGCTGAATATTGCTTAAATGGAATGGAGGAGGACTGCGAGGAAGTAGATGCTGGGAGATTGTTTGTGGGAGACCCTAGGACCAGTGGGCATAATCTGAGTAACAATGGCCTATTTAAAACAGATGAGGAGAAATTTTTCAAAGGGGAATTAATCTGTGGAATTCTTTATTGCCGAGGATTACAGAGGCTGGGTTGTTAAGTACATTCGAGGCCAGGAAAGATTTTTAATCAGTTACAGAATTTAGGGTTATGTGGAAAATTCAGGAAAGTGGAGTTGACGGTTACCAGATCAATCATAATCTCGCTGAATAGTGAAGCAAACTCAATGGGCTGAATGGCCTGCTTCTGCACCTACGTCTTATGGTCACAGTTGAGAGCTGCATCATGGCAACTGGAAAACTTTTCTGAAATGAAAAATTTGCAACTGTATAGGAAAATGATTTGTCTTTTCTGCAGACGATATGTGTGTGCGCATGGGTGAAAATGATGGAAATTCCATAATCCCAAATGCAGAAATGCTAATGAAAAGTAATTGAACACTTAGTCCTGAGATGCTATTGCATCAATTTACCAGAAACCCGTCAGCACAAGATGTTAGTAACTTCACCAAAAATGCACACCACCGTTTGAGATAAGTTCTAACACTAAATAATTTGAGCCTGAAATATGTTGAAGAATAGTCTCTGTATAGTGCAGCCACAAGTGATAAATTCATAATGAGTGGTAAGCGTAAGTGATTGCCATCATTTCAAGTATCTGTTTTCATCTATAATTAAAACACTTTTATGCCATCAATTAAAATAGTTTTTACCAAAGCAAACACATTGTGATTTTATACAGATAGGCAAAATGAGGTTCGGTCAGCTGTACAATAAAATTTAAATGGCAATTAATTTTTATCTTGGTGCACACAAGGAGATATGAATTAGAAATGATTTGCACTCTACTTGCCAAAAAAGTAAAGTGCAAGTGATTTTCGTTTTGTGATTACTTCCAAGACCAAGGGCATTT
Organism: Stegostoma tigrinum; assembly: GCF_030684315.1. Lineage (NCBI taxonomy): Eukaryota > Metazoa > Chordata > Chondrichthyes > Orectolobiformes > Stegostomatidae > Stegostoma > Stegostoma tigrinum. The sequence goes on from NC_081359.1 coordinate 105,922,752, forward strand.
GTTTCGTGAGCTTGCTAATGAAGAGTTCAAATCTATTTTATGGTCCTCTTCCTGTTTTCCCTAACTTCTCTTCCAAAAGGCTGCCTAGTAACCAAAAATGTGAGTCTTTCTTGTCCAGTTACGATGGTCCATTCTGATTTCAGTCTATTATCTCTGGCTAGAATATGCAGTTGATGGTAGCCCGACTAAAAACAAATGGCTGGAGAAACTCTTCTGTTACTCTTGCCACGGATGCTAATGTTTCCAGATCTGAAGAAATTATAGGATCATTCAGTACAGAATCGGCCCGTCAGGCCATTGAGTCTGTGCTGGCAAAACCATAGTACTATGTGCACTGGTCCCACTTTCCTGCACTAGGCTTGAATGTTCTGATACTTCAAGTGCTCATCCAGGTATTTTTTTTTAAAGGTTGTGAGGTTTCCTGCCTCAACTATCTTCCCAGGCAGTGCTTCGCAGATCCCCACCTCCCTCTGGCTGAAAACTCTTTTTCTCAAATCCTATCTAAACCTCCTGCCTTACCCCTTAAAAGTGTGCCCACTTGTTTTTGACCTTTAACTAAAGAGAACAGCTGCTTTCTGTCCACCCTTTGATACCCCTTGTAATCCTATATACCTCTATTAGACCTCCCTCAACCTTTTCTGCCCCAGAGGAAATGTACCGGACTTGAAAAATTAAATCTGTTTCTAGCTCCACAGATTCTGCCAGGTCGGCTGAGTTGCTCTAGCACTTTCTGGTTTTATTTCAGATTTCCAGCTTGTATTGGACTGTGGCTCAAGTGTTTCAATTCTAGTTGAATCATCCCACATTGCTTGCTGTCTCGTTGCACACTTTTGGAATAGTACTTGTCTTCTACAGGATATAATCCTCTATAATATACTATATAATCACCTATGGGACTGTATCTTGCCAGGGTGCTTTCTTCAGGAGAGGAGAAAACTGAACTAATTATTCATTGATTAAGTGCATAATGAAAGTATGGTCATAAAGCCTGCTATTGATATTTCCTCAGATAGTAGGAACCGCAGATGCTGGATAATCTGAGATAACAAGGTGTGTGGAGCTGGATGAACACAGCAGGCCAAGCAGCATCATAAGAGCAGGAAAGCTGACATTTCAGGCCCAGACCCTATTGATATTCCCAGTTGGCATTTTTTGTTTTATTCATGGCATATTTTTTTCCTCCTCAAGCTTGTACCGTTTTACCTTGAACCTTATGCCTATTTCCTTTCCTCCCTTTTCTGTAGATGTATACGCGGTCTGTGATAGATCCTATCCCTCTCCCACCCACCAAAGATGCAGCCACGTCTCCCATCTCCTCACCGTCTGAGAATAACACCACCCCTTCAAACACCCTAACGAGGAACACGGAGAAACAAAAGAAGAAGACCAAAATGACAGATGAAGAGATACTGGAAAAATTGAGTATGTTAACTATCAAACTTAACCTTGCTTGGTGCCTGTACAACCTTTTGTTTTTGCCACAGAAGGTAGGAGTTTGAATCCAGTGCTAATTGATGAGGTACAAGTATCCTTTCTGTTAGTTGCTGCAATGAATGAGTTTGGGCAGTGTCAGCCAAGTGGAAATGACACCAGTTTGACAGACCTGACTTGATAATAATTTGGTGCTAAATGGAGAAGCCACCAGATTTGACTAGAGTGGAAATAGAAATATCCCAGAATGGAGTGGTGGTAGGATTGAGGGATAAACAGGAAGGAAGTCTGTCCTGCACCTGATGTGAGCTAATGCTACTTATCTGGTACTTGTCCACAGCAGGGCCAGGTAAAAATGAGCAATTCACTGCTCAGTGGTATAAAATTACCATTTAGTTATGGCTTACCCCTACCATTATTTTCTGTCTGTATACTCCTCTGTTAAAATTGATTCCTTGTAAGAATATTTTCACATTGGCATCAGTCATCCCTGGCTGTTCCTGACATCAGCCAAAACAGTGTTTCTACAATGTGGGTGACAATGACCAGTCCACCATCTATAACCCCATCTGTAGTTTCCCCTGGGAGCCTGGGTTTGGTTTTATTGTCACCAAATGGTTTAGTAGGCTACTTTAATGGTCATTGAGTTCATTGTAGTGTGGTCTGCAGTTAAGTTTTGATTGTTAGAGTGGTGGCAGATCTCCTTCCTTGAAGGGGTTTCGTAAAGCAGTTGGTGTTTCTACAATTATCTGGTTGTTTTTGACAGCAGTCAATCTGCAATACCAAATTTATTGGTTTCATTATTTGTCCTGGTGAGAATTGGGGGGAAAAAATTCTCTGGCAGTGGATGTTGCTGGAAAGGGTGACCTACATATAATTCAAGCCCACTTTCACCACTCAAGATCAATTTAAAGTCAAAATTATGAGGAAAGATTATACAAATTAGGCCGTTTACTCTAGAATTTGGGAGGTTAAGGGGTGATTTGATTGTAGTCTTCAAGAATTTGCCTGGAAAAGACAGGGTAGATGAAGCTAAAATATTTCCACTGGTTGGGGATTCTAGAACTAAGGTCATTGTTTGAGAATTTGGACCAGATTCTTTAGGAGAGATGCCAGGAAGCACTTCAACCTGCAGAGGGTGGTTGGTCTTCGAACCGCCTTGCATAAATGGCTGTGGATGTTGGATCAGTTGTCTTCTTTGAGTCTGAGATAAATGTTTGTTAAGCAAAAATATTAAGGGTATGGACCAAAGGCAGATACTTGGAGTTAGGCCACAGTTAAGCCATGATCTCATTGAATAATGGTACAAGCTGAGGGTCTGAATAGCCACCTCCTGTTCCTATCCAGAATGACACATGTCCTGATCGGCGATGTCCAAATTCCGCTAATTAAATAATGGAAAGAAATCTACTAAAATATTACAGCCTTTACCAACTCTGTGTATTTCCACCTCTATTGTCTTAGGAAGAAAGCTTGTGGGTATTTTTTTTTAAACGCCTTTCAAATCCATGCTTTGCCAAGAGATTGGACGGTTGACATGTTTATGTTTACATAGGTTTTATTTTACCTTGTTTCCCATTTTCAAACATTGACTTTCATAATGATGAGAAACTCTAACATCCTTTTCCAATCTCATAGGGAGTATCGTAACAGTGGGTGATCCGAAAAAGAAGTACTCAAGATTTGAGAAAATTGGACAGGGGTTAGTATAACATTGTCAGTTTGTTGTGAAATCTAAAATGCATGCATTTATGTTTGTCAAACCATGGCTTACAACATTGGAGCTTGTTTGCCAGTAGTTTGTGATATCACGGAATGTCTGTTTAATATGTTGTAGCTTATATTATTGGACCTTTTGAGTGCAACAATGTGCCATGGATGTCTGGTATTACCTTTCTAACATTGCAGACTTGGTGGAGAATCAAAGAACATTGATTTCTGTTGGTTTCTGAGTCCTCTGAAGTGGTGTTTAATTGTTACCAAACTGCCACTGACCAAGTTGATTTGTTCATCAGACCTTTCATGTCCTTATGTGACTCAGTTCCTATTTGTTTTTAATGCTCCTGTGAAGCAGCTTTTGACGTTTTAATTAATTTGAAGCTATGCACTACAAGTTGCTAATTACAATGAACTATATGCTACAGTGGCAGATGATCCACCAGCTTCAAATAATTTAAACATATTATTTGCTCTCCACTAACAGAGCTTCAGGCACAGTGTACACAGCAATTGATGTAGCCACAGGGCAGGAGGTAAGTTGAACCAAACAAATCACTTGTGTTACAGCCGTGATGTGGCTTTGCTAAACTGAAACCAGTGACGACATCTAGTTTTTCTTCACTTGCTACTTATTGTTGCTTTCAGGTTGCAATCAAACAAATGAATTTACAACAACAACCCAAGAAAGAGTTGATTATTAATGAGATTCTGGTCATGAGGGAAAATAAAAATCCCAATATTGTTAATTATTTAGACAGGTGAGGAATTTCTACATTCGTGTGTGTGTGTGCGCGTGCACAGAATTTTCTAATCTGACAGTTTACAGGTGCTGTGATTGAGTGGGTTGTGTAAATCTATGGTTATGCCAGATTCCACGTACAATATTGATTATTTATGTCCAATGGTATATGTGATCTATTGTGTCATGTAAATAGATCATAATTCTTTAAAAAAGCTATAAATCAAAATAAGGTACTACTATTAGTGATTGAATTTAAATTGTAATAGTGGAATTTGCAGGCTGATTGGCTTAGCCATGGGAAATGCAAGATTACGTGGATAAGGTGGATCTGGCTGGGATCCTCCTCTTAGGATCAGTGTGCCTTGGTAGCCTGCTCCCTCACTGTAGGGATTCTATGATCCTAATAAAGGAATTTTTAAAAATTGCTCAAACAAAGATCACCTCTACCATTCTCTAGTTCCGAAGAGAGCTCATAGACTTGAAATGTTAATGCTGTTTTTCAGATGCTGGCAGACCACGTGAGCAATTCCAACAGGTTTCTGCTTTACAGCTTCATGATTAAAATAGCTGTGTTTTCATGCAGGCTTTAGACCATGCACTGTGTAGTCAAATGCCTAGGGAAATATAATGATTTGCTGTAGCCAAGTTTTTATCTGTGGTGCAGTGGACCATTTTACAATATAGAAATAAAGACTGGTATGATATCATACATGTTTGAGCTTGCTCTCTCTGACAGCATCTCCATTTCACTACCTTTCAGTAGAGCTAAGTTAAGAAAAAAAGCCCTTTTAAAATTTTATTGATCGATCATATGCACACATGCCACTGTCAGTAAAATTATGTTTTAAATCACTCTTAAATTTTGGGCAGCGTGTCACTTTGTGGAAAAATGAATATTGAAACCCAAAGTAAATGTGCAAGCCAAAGAAGCTCAAATATTTGTGAGTTAAAGAAAAGCCATGAAGTGGAGCTAACCTCATAATCAAAGAAATATCATTTTCCATGGTTAGGCAATGGTTACAAAGTGCATGTGGAATACTCAAACCATAACCATACAGAATCAAAAAGATCACGGAGTGTCCATTTCTCTTTCATGGGCTTCATTCAGAAAGTAGCATTTCCACTGAGAATGTGTGTTCATTTCCCAACAACATTGGTATCTATTTGGCCTCTTGTTCAGAATTGCTTGCCCTATCACTTTTGAGCTACATATCAATTCTTTTCATTTAAACTAAAGAAAATCCTTTCCACCACATGTGATGGATATATGAATAAAACGGTACAATGTTATGATGGTGATATTGCTGAACTAAAAATTCAGAGGTCTGGACTCTCAAAATATAAATTGAATGCAACCTTAGCAGCTTTGGAATTGGAATTAAGTTTTTAAGCAGTTGGATTGTTGTCAAAGATTCAACTGATTCACTAATTGAGAGTGGAAACTTGCTGTTCATGTCCTGACTAATCAGTGTTTTGTTTGAACCTCTCATCTACGTAATTAACTCTTAACTCCGTCAAATGCCTACCAAGCTCCTCAGTTGTTGAAAGTGGGCAATAAAATCCTTGATGCAGTGGTAGTGTCCCTATCTCTGGGCCTGAAGGCTCACTTCAAATTCGCTTGACACATAGATATATCATTAACATCTCTGAATAGGTCGGTCTTAAAAAAAATTCCTTGATTGCTTGTTGGATTTTGGGAAATAATTAATGTACCTAGCCTTGCACCTTTCTTAGGTGTGACAGTCGTGTGTGAAGGGCTACTTTATTAGATCTACTCAGCAATTCAAAATACAACTATAATCAATCTGAATGTTAGCATGGAGATGCTGTATACTACAGATGAGGGAAGGAGTCTTGCATGGCTCAGTTGTGCATTACTTCCAGTGATGAAGCTGTGAGTAGACATGATGTGAACGTGCTGGTGTTGGACTGGGGTGGACAAAGTCAGAAGTCACATGACACCAGATTATAGTCCATCAAGTTTATTTGAAATTGCAAGCTTTTGGAGCATAGCCTGAAGGGGCTGTTCTCCAAAAGCTTGTGATTTCAAATAATCCTGTTGGACAATAACTTGGTGTTGTATTCTCCATGTGTCTGCGTGGGTTTCCTCCAGGTGCTCCAGTTTCCTCCCACTGTCCAAAGGATGTGCAGGTTAGCTGGATTGGCCATGGGAATTGAGAGCTACGGGGGTAGCGTGAGGGCTGGGTTTGGGTGGGTCAGTGCAGAATTGATGGGCTGAATGGCTTCCTTCCACACGAGGGATTCTAAGATTCTAATTTGCTAACATGAAAAACCAGAAATAGCATCTGACAGTACTTGTGCAAAGAAATACAGAGTTGATGCCTCAGATTAATAACCCTCAACCAGAACTGGAATATACAGAAACGAAGGGCCAATAAGAAACAAAGGAAGAGATCTGTCTCTGGTTGGGTGGAGGAACGCATCAAAGATAAATGTGATATTGTAAGACTGAATGAAATTAGCATAGCGCCAGTATTTATAGAACATAGAACATTACAGCACAGTACAGGCCCTTCGGCCCTCGATGTTGTGCCGACCTGTCATACCAATCTGAAGCCCATCTAACCTACACTATTCCATGATGCCATGAAAAACAAAACCACAGAACACGATGCAAACTGCAGAATGCAACACCAACCACAGACACCTCACCCCATGGATCAGACTAATAATCTAAAGGCCAGGATCTGGGGACATGGGTTCAAATCCTACCATGGCAACTACTGCAATTTAAATTCAATCAATGGATTTGGAATTGAAAGCTAATTTTGGTAATAGTGACCATGAAAGTGTCAATGTTATAAAAATCCATCTATTTCACTAATGCCATTAGCAGAGAGAAATCCACCATAGTTTCCCAGTTTGGCCTACATGTGGCTCCAGACTAGAAGTGTGGTTGACTCTCTTAATAACCTTTGAAACAGCCTAGTAAGTTACTCCATTAAAGGCAAATTGTGGGTGAGCGACAAATGTTGGCCTTGGTAGCGATGACCACATCCATGACACCACAGTGGCTCAGTGGTTAGCACTGCTGCCTCTCAGCATCAGGGACTCTCATTCGATTCCAGCCTTGGGCAATTGTGTGGAGTTCACACATTCTCCCTGTGTCTGCGTGGGTTTCCTCCCACAGCCCAAAGATGTACAGGTTAGGGTGGATTGGCCACGCTAAATTGCCCGTAGTGTCCAGGGATGTGCAGGCTAGATGGGTCAGTCATGGGAAGTGCAAGGTTACATGGATAAGTTGTGTCTGGATGGGATGCTCTTCTTGGGGTCGATGTGACTTGGTAACCTGCTCTCTCACTGTAGGGATTCTTTGATCCTAATAATGGAATTAAAAAATTGCTCAAACATAGTTCCGACGAGAGCTTGTGGACTTGAAATGTTAATGCTGTTTTTCAGCTGCTGGCTGACCGCTTGAACAATTTCAACATGTTTCTGCTTTACAGCTTTAAGATTAAAATAGCTCTGTTTTCATACAGGTTTTAGACCATTCACTGAATTTTTCTTCCTGCTAGTTACCTCGTAGGGGATGAATTATGGGTTGTTATGGAGTACCTAGCAGGTGGCTCACTGACTGATGTCGTCACGGAAACCTGCATGGATGAAGGACAGATAGCAGCTGTCTGTAGAGAGGTGAGTCTTACAGGCTGACATGGAAGAACTTGCACTTGAGTAGCACCTTTCGTGAGCTTGGTACATCCCAAGGACAGCTATCAATGTACTATTGGAATATAGTCACTTGTTGCCAGCTAACAATGGTAGGGGGAGAAAAAGAGGCTGCAAATACAATGACCTATAGGATAAATTTAATTGTAGAAAGCACTGAAGGATGTCTGTTATGCCTGTGTCAATCTTACTGAGGTTTACACATACCCAGTCATTAACTTCTCATAGCTCTCCTTCGGATACTTCGGGTTTAAAGCATACTTGTAGAATAAGAGCTGATATTTTTGTTTAAAAATTCTGGAATTTATCCTGTGATCCAGTCAAACTTTGACCAATGCTGGAGAAGCCAAAAATTAGAATCAGCTGGAAAAAGTGGTGTAGGTTGGGCCCATGGCCCCTAAGCTAATTCACAAGTCTGTGAATGAGAAGTTTTCACTGTCGCCGTAGGTGCAGGCTCAGCTCTGCCCTGCCCGTTCCTCTCCCTCCAACTTGGGGAAGCCTCCAAAACGTTATAATGGGGTGGAGATCAACTGAAACTGACCTAATGCTTGAAGAAAAACAACAGGAACAAGTTTTATTTTAAAAGTGGTAAAATTAAAACAGTGGAAGTTCTTGGAGTATAAAAGACACTTTTTTTTGTCTTGCAGTCATCAGGATTTTTGTTAGGAATATTAATGTAAAGGAGGAGGACAGAACTTTTATACAGTGTGAGAAGGGAGTTCCGATCTGAATGTTAAATGGACTGTTGATTGTAGAAGTGTAACCTCAGAGAATGCACCAGTTAAATAACTTTTTAACATTCATTTATGGGATGAGTGTGTCATTGGCTAGGCCAAAATTTAGTGTCTATACCAAGATGCTTTTGAGAAAATGGTTGTAAGCTGCTGCCTTGGTCCGTTTAGTGTCGGTAAACCCACGATGTTGTTGGGTAGGGAGTTCCAGCTAACTCGAAGCTCTGGTTAAAACTAAACTAGACAATCCAACTCTGCTCAAGACATTGCCCTGAGTAATTCAACAAAGAATGTTTCCCCTGATTTGTAAAATTGAAACAGGTTTAATGTGCACACATAATTATAAAGGCAAAATACTGCAGATGTGAGGAATCTGAAATGAAAGCACAGTGCTGGAAAAACTTGGCAGGTCTGGTAGCATCTGTGAAGTGAGAAATGTGACCACGTTCTTTGTCTGAAAAGGAAAGGGCTCTGTATATTCCTATATGTAATTTCTAGCTTATGCAAGTGCACTACAATTAAAACCAAAGTATTGACTGTGCTAAGAATGACAGGGACAATCGGAAGTATTTAGCAAATGCTGTCCATTCATTATTTACAAGATGTGAGGTCCGGAGAAGGTTCTAATAAGACTTAGCAGAGTTGATTACTATTATTCGTAATTTTATTCAAAGTAAACCATGGGAGGACAACAAAATGTGAGGCTGGATGAACACAGCAGGCCAAGCAGCATCTCAGGAGTACAAAAGCTGACGTTTCGGGCCTAGACCCTTCATCCTCTCTGATGAAGGGTCTAGGCCCGAAACGTCAGCTTTTGTGCTCCTGAGATGCTGCTGGGCCTGCTGTGTTCATCCAGCCTCACATTTTGTTGTCTTGGATTCTCCAGCATCTGCAGTTCCCATTATCTCTGAAACCATGGGAGGAGATGTGTTTTGACTGGCAGGCAGACTTGTGATCAGCAGACACAAATTTAAGGCCATTAGTAACAAATGAGAGCTTTTTTTTAAATTTAAAGGGCAATGCAACTTATTGAAATGTGCTACCATAAAGGGTGGTGAAAAACAATTGGTAGCAACAAACGAAAAGGGAATTGACAAATGTGCAAGCAAAAAAAAAAATCTGCAAGGCCTTTTCGGCAAAAGCAAGGAAATTACAACTTCTCACTTAGCTTCTGCTCAAAGAGCAAGCATCAGCAGGACAGCTAATTGGTCACCATCCGCAGAGTTCTGATTCTAATCTGCCTGATAATTGCAATTATTAATATAGCTCACCATGCAGAAGAACTGCAAAATCAACCTACTATTTGAAGCCTCATTTCAAAAAAAAGAACAATTTTGAGATTCTGCTTTTAGCAAACAGTAACTTGTTAAAACTGTTCCATTCTGCTGTCGCTGCTATAGGAAGGATGTTGTGAAATTTGAAAGGGTTCAGAAAAGATTTTCAAAGATGTTGCCAGTGTTGGAGGATTTGAGCTACAGGGAGAGGCTGAATAAGCAAGGCTTATTTTCCCTGGAGTGAGGGAGGCTGAGGGGTGACTTTATAGAAATTTATAAAAGCATGAGGGGCATGAATAGGGCAAATAACTAAGGTCATTTCCCCAGGGCAGGGAGGGCATAGGTTAAGGTGAGAGGGGAAAGATTTAAAAGCTGCCAAAGGGACATTGCTTTCACACAGAAGGTTGTGGATGTATGGAATGAGCTGCCAAAGGAAGTGATGGAGGCTTGTACAGCTACAATGTTTAAAAGTCATCTGGATGGGTAAATGAATAGGAGGGGTTTGGAGGGATATGGGCCAAATGCTGGCAAATGGAACACGGTTACTTTAGGATATTTGGTTGCATGCATGTGTTAGACCGAAGGGTCTGTTTCCATGCTGTACAACTCTGTGATGTGAGATTGCTTTTCATTAATAATTTATGTTTCAAGGGCCATAAAAGATACAGTTCTCACAGTTTGACCTAAAGATGATGCAGATCCCTTTATATAAAAAAATCTGAACTGCAACCTCTTCCTCTGAAATATGATGCAGTGAATGCGCATTAATAACCACAGCACAATTGCAGATGTATAGGCTATGATTCACATCTGATTTGACTTTTGGAAAGAATACAGTATAAATGATTAAGAAATTTCTTTAAAAATTTGGGAGGTTTAATGTAAACAAAAATACAGCCTTGATGTGAGAACAACTATTTTTACCTCACTGCTCACCTAGTGTGTGCTCTGTGTTTTTGTTTTTATTTGCAGGATTTACTGATCAACCTTTTCATGTCTTCAAAATTATTTACATATTTCAAAGAAGGCAATCTATTATGGCATGTAAAAAAAATAAAAGCAGTTATGACAAGATGTTACAAGGATTAGATTTACGTTGTGGGTAAGGCATTCAGGGGTTTGTGAGGAATAATGTTTGTTTACGTACAGCGAGTGGAACTTACTACATGTTGATGCTCTGAGAGGAGCACAGCAAGATAGCATGCCAGTGAAAAATGCCAGGAGTAGGCCATTCACCCCACAAGCCATCTCTGGCATTCTAGATTATTGAGCTCAAATGCCATATTCTGTTGGCCCTGTTTCCGTGTCCCTTGTTGTCCCTGGTGACTCAATCTATTGATCTTTGTCTTCAACTTACTTAATGACTGAAGCTCCACAGCTCTTGGGGGAAGAGAATTCCAATGATTCAATCACCTCTCATTCTTCTGAACTCCAGACAATGTGAGGTTAATCTCTTGTCATAGTCTCATCATCCCACAAATCCATTTGTTGAACCTTTGCTGCATGTGTTGTGTACCCTTGTTTTTACAAGGGAACCAGTGCTATAGACAAAACTCGAGATGTAGTCTCGCCGGTGTTATAGAGTCATCGAGTCCCTACAGTGTGGAAACAGGCCATTCGGTCCAACAAGCCCACACAGGCCCTCCAAAGAGCAACCCACCCAGATGCATATCCCATATCTAACCCACCTAACCTAAGCACCCCTGGACACTACAGGCAATTTAGCACAGCCAATCCACCTAGCCTGCACGTCTTTGGACTGAGAGGAAACCAGAGCACCCAGAGGAAACCCATGCAGACACGAGGAGAATGTGCAAACTCCACACAGACAGTGCACTATACAACTAAAACAAGATTTCTTTGTTCTTGTACTCAAATTCTCCTATAATAAGGATTAACATGCTGCTTGCCTTTCACATTTCTTGCTGCACATGCATGCTAGCTTTCTGTGACTTTTGAAGGAGTGGGCAAGTAAATGATCCCTGAGATAGCAAGCACACGGGAAGGCAAATGATATGTTGGCCCTTATTGCAAAGAACTGGAGTGTATTTATAAACAGGCCTTGCTATTAGTTGTACAGGACTTTGGTGACTCCACATCTGGAATGTGTGTACTGTTTTGTACTCTGCATTTAAGGAACGATTATACTTATATTGGAAGCAGTTCAGTGAAAGTTCACGAAATTGCCTGCCAGGAGAAGGTTGTCTTATGACAGTCTACATAAATTGGGACTGAATTGTCTGGGGTTTGGAAGAATGAGAGGTGATCTTATTGAAGCATCCAAGATTCTGAAGAAACATGACAGAGTAGACAGTGAGAAGTTTGGGTCGGCTGGCTGGATAATCCAGGAAACTGGCAGCCCGAAGAGAAGGGGCTAATCATTTAGGATTGAGATGAGGAAACCTTCACTTGTGCAAAGGGTTGTGAATCTTATCTCACCCAGAGGTGCAGCAGGTAGTCGGGAAGGCTGATCAAATGTTGACCTTTATTTCAAGAGAGTTGGAGTATAAGAGTAGAGAAGATTTTACTAGGAGTGGCTGGATAGGCTAGGACTTTTCTCACTGAGCTCAGGAGGTTGAGGGGTGGCCTTATAGGGGTTTATAAAATCATGAGGGTTACAGGTGAGGTGGAGGGTTTCCAGACTAGGGGCCACATTTTTAAGGTGAGAGGAGAAAGATTTAAGAAGACATGAAGGGCAATTTTTTTTTAAATTCAGTGCACCCTGTGTGAAATGAACTTCCAGAGGAGATGGTGGATGTGGGTGCAATTAGAATATGTAAAAGACATTTCGATAATTTTATGAATAAGTAGTGTTTGAGGTGTATGGGCCGAGCACAGACAAGTCGGATTAGTTTAATTTAGGACTATGATTGGTATGGACTGGTTGGACCAAAGGGTTTATTTTGTGCTGTATAACATCTATTGAACCTAGACTGTTTGAGGTGTTGGTGAGACCACATCTGGAATACTTAAAGCACTTTTGCCCCCTTATTTAAGGAAAGATGTTATTTCATTGTTGGGGATTAAAAGAACATTCATGACGGTGATAATCCCTGCTGTGGAGGGATTATTTTATGAGCATGGGCTAAACAGGTTGAAACTCTCTTTACTGGAATTTAGAAGAATGAAAGATGATCTCATTGAAACATATTGGATTCTCAAGGGGTTTGGCAGGGTAAATGTTGAAAGATTTTCTCCCTCGTGGGAGAGCCTAGGACTAGAGGGTGTAGACTGAGATAAAGGGATATTAATTTAAGACTGAGATGTGGGAGAAATGCTTCTGTGAAAATTGAGAACTTTTTTTTGAATTTCTCGCCAAAGAGAACTGTGGGGTAGGAGGTCTAGTATATTAAAATTGGGATAGATGGGATAGATAGAGAGAGAGAGAGAGAGAGAGAGAGGCAGATTTATATAGCTCTTTTCCCTCCTTACCCCCACTTTCCCTCCTTTTCTCCCCCCCCTCCCCTCCTGTCTACTCCTTTCCCTCCCCCATCTTCTTTTCTTTTTCCTTCCCCCTCCTCTCTTTCTCCCTGCCCACCACGCGCCCCCCCCCCCCCCCCCCCCCCCCAACCTTCCCTTCCTCTTTTTCCTTCCCTTTCTCTGTCTGGGGGAGAGAATTTCTTAATCTTTCAGGGAAATCAAGGGTTGTGGGAAAGGGGAAGAATGTGGATGTGAGATGATGGTCCAGAACCTGCTGCCCAGTAGAAAGTTCAAAGTGCAAGAACATCAGTGATTTCAAAGAGAAAATAGCCATTTGAGGAAGTAAACTCACAGAGCTAGGGATAGAACTCGGGAATAGGACAGAGTAGCTTACTTTACGGAAAGCTAGAATGGCCTCAATGGGCTGAACGGGCCTCCTGCGTCATAATGGGTCTATGACCTGTTTGAATTGAAACAGGTTTAAGGGGCTGAATTGCCCAATCGTGTTCATATGTTCCAAACCAAAAAGTTCTGGGACAGATGGAAATGTGTTGGAGTAGATAGTTGAGTTAAGAGGGTAGGCAGAATGAGCCAAAATGTCGTCTTTCTCTGATTCTACAAAGACTCACTGCCCCCACAACAAGTTGTAAATGGGTAATGGTCCATATCTGGTTTAATAATAACAATTTCTGCATCTGCTGTATCACGGAACTGATGATTTTTGAGGAGTGTTCAATTTCATACATTATTTAGCTCTCCAGCATAACCCTGAGAGACTGTTGGAGTAAATCACTTCCAATTTGTGAAAATTGTCAAATCAACTGCCTCCTGTCATCAGGCAGGAAAAGGTAGGAAATGCTTTTCTTTCTAAAAAAAAGAATGCACAGAAATAACAGGTCAACCGTGCCAGGGAGCACTTCACCAAGACTGAACCATTTGTAAATTTAAGCCTTTGTTACGTGGGAGTACATTTGGCCAGAACCCAGTTGGATGCTGGGAATGTTGTCCATTACAAGGGGCGTTTATAACTTGAGTTGAAAGGAAAGTGGGTGGTGGGGTGGGGTGAGGTGGTTGGTAGTCGTGAATGGTTAGATACAAGAGATAGAAGGGTGGGCAACAGTGGGATTGAACAATTTCCTGGTTCTGTGTTAGTATTGATTATCCAGAACGCTGCTTATTGATGTAGTCCTGTCCAATATTGATATTCTTGCAACTTGAAAGTCGCATTTTTTTTGGATGAGAGGATTATATTGCTGCTGTTTCTATCTCTTTTTTCCCCCTTACCCTACTGCTATCTTTGCTCTTGATACCATTTGACCTCCTTTTTCTCAGAATAACTTCTCCAAAATGGAATTTTCCTTAAGATGGGGTATTTTAAGAATTGGGGGGCACATTTTTAAGGTGAGAGGAGGAAGATTTTTTAAAAAAAAACATGAAAGGTAAATGTGTTTGGAATGAGCGTCTTGAGGATGTGGTGGATGTGGACATGATTACAATGTTTAAAAGACGTTTGGAATTTTATGGATAGAAAAGGTTTGGAGGGAAATGAGCCAGGAGCAGGCAGGTGGGACTAGTTTAGTTTGGGATTATGTTCAGCATGGACTGATTGAACTGAACGGTCTGTTTCCGTATTGTGTGACTAACTCTATAACTGCATCTATAACATCCTTGGTTGTATTAGTCAACTGCCAATGCCTTAGCCTATTTGTCCCATAGAGGAATTGAAGATCGCACTGCAAGACAAGGCACCTTTTGGGCTTACTGCATGCACTGAATTTGCAACTTGAAAGTTTGCCCTGAAAACCTGCCCCTGCTGTCATATGGTAACAAGGTGTAGAGCTGGGTGAACACAACAGGCCAGGCAGCATCAGCGGAGCAGGAAAGCTGATGTTTCGGGCCTAGACCCATTTCTGAAGTAGGGTCAAAGCCCAAAACGTCAGCTTTCCTGCTCCTCTGCTGCTTGGGCTGCTGTGTTCATCCAGCTGTACACCTTGTTATCAGAGATTCTCCAGCATCTGCGGTTCCTGTTATCCCTACTGTCATGTGTTTTGGTTCCATGTGGACTGACATCACGATGGGTTGAAAACTGTGCTGGTCGTGTACTGGGCCAAGGGATGGCCATGTCTGCATTAAGAGCAGAAATGAAGATTCAGGCGGTGCAAGGATCTTTGAAAAAAACAAAAAAGTGTGGGTGCTAAGATCTCAACCAAAGGCAGAAATTGCTGGAGAAACTCAGCAAGTCTGATTGACTTATTGTTACATGTACCGAACTATTGTGAAAAGCTTTGTTTACGAGCAGTACGGGCAGATCGTAGTGAGCAAGGATGTACAGGTCAAATATTGTTTTAAAAACAAAATTTAATGGCGTACAGGTTACATTGCCTGGGATGTATGCTAGGTAAGATCAACGTTAGCGAGATCCTCATTATTTGAGCTTAGAGAGTCCATTTATCCGTGTAGTAATGTCCCAGAGGAAGTTGTTCCTGAACCTGCTGGCGCGCATGTTCAAGCTTCTGTACCCTCTGCCTCTCGGAAGAGTTTGCAGGTCAGCATTGCCAGGGTGGGATGGGTCTTCGATGTTGGCAGCCTTTCTGCAGCAAGGAGCTGGCCTAGCAGTATCTACGGGGAGGCAACAGAGTTAAAGTTTCATGTACAGTAGTCACCATATTTAAAACATTAACTCACTAATGGAGATGCTTCCAGACCTGAGTTTCTCCAACAATTTCTGTTTTTGTTTCAGGAACTTTAAATGCTTAGCATGGGATACCGGGGACAAGACTAGCTCTGAAGGCATTGCTATAATACAAATGGAGCAAAAAATTAATATAGCAACTTTAGCAACTTTGGGATAAACCAAAGTGGCCACAACCAATGAAATACTTTTTGAATGTATCAATTGGAAGACGAGATATGTGGCACCCGAATGTGTACAGTAAGCTTCCATAATGTCCATTGAGCTAATAACCAGTGACCTGTTTTCTGATGTTTATTGAAGGATAACTATTGGCCAAACCACTGGGAATCTCCTCTTCAAAATAGTGCACTAGAATGCTTTAAATGTTCATCTGAGGGGTTAAACAGGAGCTTAGTTATGACATCGTAGAAATGATTCAACTCATCTTGTCCATGTTGACCCACAGATGCCCTTTCTAATCTCCTCTTTCTAACATGGCCCATAGTCCTCAAGCTGACAGCACTTAAGGTGCAGATCCAGGTACAAGAGAACGTTTAGGATCTCTTCCTCCACCATTAACTCAGGCAGTGAATTCCAGACACCCATACCATCCACTGTGTAAAACTGTTTGTCCTCACATCCCTCTGATCCTTCTGTCACTGAGCTTGAATCTGTGCCCCTGGTTTGTGAACTCTCTGTCAAGGGAAACAGGTTCCTCCTATCTCCTCCAGCGTTACCCCTCACAATTTTGTAAACCTCAATCATGTCACACCGCAGCCTTCTCTGACCCTAGGAAAGCAGTCACAATCTCTCCTCATAGCTGCTCCTCGTCTAAAGATACCACCCCCAGCAGTGTGGCGTACTCAGTACTGAACTGGCTGTCATTCTGTGCTCAAACTCTTGAATTGTGACTTGGACTCCACTTGAGCCAGATTCGAGAATGTTAGAAACTAAGCTGTGGTTAACACCATGGAGATGGACGTTTAGCCATTTGTTGCAACAATGTTTAATATCCTTTTCTTTCGGAAAGAGTGTGGAAGCGGGCCATTTGGCTCATCAAGCCCACATCGACCCTCAAAAGGGCATCCTTCCCAAACCCACCCTGCTACCCTATCGTTGAACCCTGCATTTCCCACGGCTAACCTACCTAGCCTACACATCCCTAAACACCATGGACAATTTGGCATGGCCATTCCACTCAAGCCACACATCTTTGGACTGTGGGAGCAAACTGAAGCACCTGGAGGAAACCCCCGCAGACGCAGGGCGCATGTGCAAATTTCACACAGCTTCAACAGAGGCTGGACTCAAACCTGCATCCCTGGCACTGTGGGGCAGCAGTGTTAACTGCTGAGCCACTGTACCACCCTTTCCTCCATGCTAACATGCATCAACATCATGTAACCTAACAGCTTGAGTCCAATTGGGATTTCTGTTGGATTTGCTGTTTTCACGGTGTTTTCTGTCTCTTCTATTTGCTCTAGTGTCTACAAGCTCTGGAGTTCCTACATTCAAACCAGGTCATCCACAGGGATATAAAGAGTGACAATATTCTACTGGGAATGGATGGCTCTGTCAAGCTAAGTATGTATTTAAACTTGCAAAATTACACTAAAGCGACATACCTGCAGTGCTATTTTGGCAGTGTTGCAATAGTTTAAATGTCTCATTCTGAACAGAGCCCCAGAACTCAGTTTGTGTTCAGGGGTCAGAATTTAGCCAAAGTTTAAGCTTTTTAAAATATGACAGGATTGATGCTAAGAGTCTGCTTCTCCAGTCTAGCGAGCCTAGAACTGGGTAGGTGGGGAGGGGGAGGTGTCAGTCTTATGATGGTCATCTAATTATGAGGGATATTTCTTCAGGTGGTGGATATTTGGAATTCTCTATCCCACAAATGCTGGTGTTCATTTAAGGCTGAGATCTACAGATTCTTGAGCACTGTCATAGATTCATGGAGATGTACATCATGGAAACAGATTCTTCAGTCCAATGTGTCCATGCCAACTTGATATCCTAAATTAATCTAGCCCCATTTGCCAGCATTTGGCCCATGTCCCTCCAAACCCTTCCTACTCATGTACCCACCCAGATGCCTTTTAAATGTTGTAATTATACCAGCCTCCACCGCATCTTCTGGCAGCATATTCCACACACTCCCCACCCTCTGTGCCCCTTACATCTCTTTTAAATCTTTCCCCTTTTTACTTTAAACCTGTGCCCTCTAGTTTTGGTCTCCCCTACTCTGGGGAATAGGCCTTGGCTATTTACCTTATCCATACTCCTCATGATTTTATAAACCTCTGTAGGTCACTTCTCAGCCTCTGGCACTCCAGGGAAAATAGCCCCAGCCTATTCAGCCGCTCCCTACAACTCAAACTCTCCAACCCTGGCAACGTGCTTATAAAACTTTTCTGAATTCATTCAAGTTTCACAACATTGTTCCTGTAGCAGCGAGATGAGAATCGAACGTAGTATTCTAGAAGTGGCCTAACCAATGCCCTGTGAACGTGATCTCCCAATTCCTACGCTCAGTACACTGACCAATACAGACGCACGTACCGAATCCTCCTTCACTATCTTGTCTACCTACAACTCTACTTTCAAGAAACTATGAACCTGCACTTCAAGGCCTCTTTGTTCAGCAACACTCCCCAGACCTTACGATTAAGTGTATTTGTCCTGCTCTGATTTGCCTTTCCAAAATCCAGAACCTCGCATTTATTCAAGTTAAACTCCACCTGCCACTCTTCAGCCGATTGGCCCATCTGAACAAGATCTTGTTGTACTCTGAGGTAGTCTTCTTCACTCTCCACTACACCTCCAATTCTGGTGTCATCTGCAAACTAACTAACCGTACCTCCTACGTTCGCACCATATTATTTATATAAATGATGAAAAGCAGTGGACCCAGCACCATTGTTGTGGGACACTGCTGGTCACAGGTCTCTAGCATGAAATGCAGCCCTCCACCACCACCATCTGTCTTCTACCTTTTGATGCTGGTTCTGTGCCCAAATGGCTGGTTCTGCCTGCATTCCATGTGCATAGAAGGATGGGCAAATGCATAGAGCAGGAATGTGGAATTGATTAAGAAGGTCAGCCACTCCAACTTTTGGCCAAAGCCATTTCGTGGCTTAAACCATGTTTCTCTGCCCTGAGGGTATTTGTGTCGAGGTGGTTGAAGTGTACAGTGGGCTTCCATCTGAGCTGACACCCATTTGGACAGAATCTCATCCTGCTTGGGGACCTGTGGCTCACAATGTAGGGACAGCTTGAGGACATTCTCTCCCTGGCTCTTTTTGTTTGGTGTAGAGAAGTTTCCTATGCACCCTGCTACTGCACACCCCTCATTACCCCCATCTGCCATCTGGATATACCACCTTGCCACCCAGTGGTAGCAGGGGTCCCTACTATTTCCATGGGAGCCCTTGCCCTTACCATTGGGCTCCCAGAGTGGAGGGTGTTGCGTGTAGCAGGCGCATGGGTAAATCGGTCTATGGATTCCCGAGCCACCATTCTGTGGGTCCATGAGCCACAAAATGTTAAAGCCTTTGGATGCTTTTTACCTTTTAAAGGGGCTTCTACTAATTCCCATACATTACACAAAGGTGACAGCTGTCATCCTATGGGAAAGACAGTGTTTTCTCCAAGAGTGGCATGTGCCACCTCCCCTCTGATCTCTTGTCCTCCCAAGTGACAGTCCTTCGCTACCCAAGATCACAGAGAGCCCTTGACTTCCATTTTACTGCATGTGGCAGCCCTGACAATAGGGCCTAGTTAAAGTCTACCTAACCCCCTCAAAGATGAACTACATAGCAAATGAGACCTCTGAGTTTGTCCTTCTGTGGGAGAGACATTGAGCACTTGCAATGTAGTGCAGTGGGTTACATAACTGGATCAGTACCTGTGTGACCAAAGGCTAAGAAAGCAGAAAGAAGTTTAAACTCATACCCTCATTATCTTGCCCATCGTCCCACTCTTGCTTAGAAATTTGATTTCCATTTTGCAAAATGTTGCTATGTGTAAGAGTGAGGGTGGTGCTGTCTGATTGACATTAAAAATCCAATTGGTTCATGGAAGAAAATCTGACGTTCTTATCTGAGCTGCTCTCTAAATGACCTTGAAATTCACTCGATTACATGTGCACAACTGGTGTTTTTGGAGCAACACAGTCACCAGGACTGTGGAGGTTCAAGGAGGTCCACCACTGCCCAAGGTTGGTTAAGCATGCCACAGCACAGACCAGAAATTTGCAAGTGAATTAAACATGGTTTGTACATTAATGAATGCTCTTGTAAGCTTTTGTGGAAGATTTCTAGAGTGTCTGCTCGAACACCAAGGCAATTCAGTGAGCTTGCAAACCACTCTGTTGCTCAGTAAAACTGAATCCATTCTGCAGCAGGAGCCTGGAATTCTGC
This sequence comes from Stegostoma tigrinum, assembly GCF_030684315.1. Taxonomy (NCBI): domain Eukaryota; kingdom Metazoa; phylum Chordata; class Chondrichthyes; order Orectolobiformes; family Stegostomatidae; genus Stegostoma; species Stegostoma tigrinum. The sequence goes on from NC_081359.1 coordinate 105,942,848, forward strand.
CCTGCAGCCATGCAGGAATGTTGGCTGTTGTGCACTTGCAAATGAATTTAGAACCAGTGTATGGTAAACAATTTGTGTTTACTAACTGAGATAATGGGAACTGCAGATGCTGGAGATTCCAAGATAATGAAATGTGAGGCTGGATGAACACAGCAGGCCAAGCAGCATCTCAGGAGCACAAAAGCTGACGTTTCGGGCCTAGACCCTTCATCAGAGGGGGTCTAGGCCCGAAACGTCAGCTTTTGTGCTCCTGAGATGCTGCTTGGCCTGCTGTGTTCATCCAGCCTCACATTTTATTATCTTGTGTTTACTAACTGTGCTGTTTATGCTTGTAACACAAGATGGCGCTTTTACCATTTTCTGGTGCAAAATGTTTATTTTGGATGTTCATGAGCACAATGACCCAGTCTGTACGGTTAGTGTGCCCTCTGAGTATTACAGCATGGAAACAGATCTTTCAGTTGAACTTGTTCATACTGAGAAGTTTCCCAGAATAAACTAGTCCCACTTGCCTGTTTTTGGCCCTTATCCCTGTAAATCTTTCCTATTCCTGTACTTATCCAAAGGTCATTTAAATGTTGTAACTGTACCTGCATCTACCACTTCCTCTGGCAGTTCATTCCACACACAAACCACCATCTACGTGAAAACATTGCCCAACAGGGATCCTTTTTAAATTTTTCTCCTCTCACCTTAAAAATAATTCCCCCTTGTTTTGAACTCCCCTACCCCAGGGAAAAGACCTTTGCCATTCACCTTATTTGTGCCCCTTGTGATTTTGTAAACCTCTGCGGTCACTCCTCAGCCTCCTACAATCCAATGAGAAAAGTCCCAGCCTCTTTATAACTCAAACCCTCCATTCCTGGCAACATCCTGGTAAATCTTTTCTGACCCTTCTCCAGTCTAATAATATCATTCCTATAACAGGATGACCAGAACAGCACAGTACTCCAAAAGTTGCCTCACCAATGCCCTGGTCAACAACAACATGACATCCGAACTCGCCAGTGAATGTGCCAGGGGCTGACTGATTTTTAAGCTGTCCACATACCATTTTATGTACTGGAGCCTTTGCACTGTTTGGCCTTGGCTGCAGAAGGGGTCCAGTGGTCAGCAGAGTTGGAGGACCAAGTGGCGAATGTAATTCCAGGGAACTCATGCCACTCTTTTGTGTCATGAAATTGAAAAGTTGCTCTTTTAAGGTGTGTTTCAATTCATTCGCTTGCATAGTTTTTAAGAGGAACTGTCACTCCTAACACGGCATGTCTGCCACCAGTGATGTTAACGCCCTTGCTTTTGACCAATGTTCATCACTGACGTGTTACTCTAACTCCCACAACAGTGTCGACACCCTCCAACTTGAGTGTCACTCTCTTCCAACAGCACCAGACCCTTTCCTAGCCCCCAGTGGTGCTGGCCTCTTTGCCCAGGCCCAGTCAATCTCTCGTCTACCCTCTCAGCAATGTTGACCCTCCCCAACCCTGACCAGAATATCCATTCCTCCCCTCATCTACAGATAATGTTCATTTCTCCGCGCCCCCCACCCGCCCAACCTTAAATGCTCCAGCAGCGCTGACTTTCTTGACTATGACTAGACAGGAGGCAGAAATGGCAGGGTGGGGTGAGTGTTGGCAGAAGTGGGTAGTGACTGTAATCGGTGGTGGGAGAGGTGTGGGGTGAACATTGACAGGTGGTGGGATACTGTGAACTGCGTCAGCTTTGTCAGGGTGCTGAAGACTCTGACACTCCAGCTGATTGACTTGGCACTGTGCTGCTCTGCAGGCTTTACCCGTGCTGGGAAAATCTCCCAATCCATGTAAAAACTGGGATCCAATAGGGCAGGAATAAGGCATGGGTTGAGGTCTCTGCGAATATGACCATCTTCTCCCACTGTCATGGGAACCCGTACCACAGTCTCAACGGGGTGAAATTGACAATTTGATGTTTAAACCTCCTGTGTAAGGAAGTACTGTTCTGCAAATGTGTACACATTGGAACTATTCAGGGGGACTTTGAGGGGGAAATTTCAAAGGAGATGTGAGGGGCAAGTTTTTTTTTAAGTAGTGGGTGTCTGGACCGTGCTGCCAGGGATGGTGGTGGAGGTAGATGCAATAGGGGTGTTTAAGGGGCTTTTAGACAAGCACATGAATAAGCAAGGAGTAGAGGGATAATGACTAAAGGCAGGTAGAAGAGATTAGTTTTAATTTGGCACCATGTATGGCACAAGGGTTCATTCCTGTGCTGTACTGTTCTATGGCTTATTCAGGGGCCCTTTTCTGCCCATGTATCAGAATACTCCAGTGTGATTCTTCTGCATCAGTCACGGATTTTAATCCGAATAAAAACTGAAAGAAACATGGATGCTGTATTTCAGGAACAAAAACAAAGTTGCTGAAAAAGCTCAGCAGGTCTGACAGCATCTGTGAAGGAAAAAACAGTTAACATTTCGGGTCTGGTGACCCGAGACTGAGGAAGGGTTGCTGTTGCTGAACCCGAAATGTTACCTATTGATTTTAACTCAGTTTATGTTTGGTGGTTGTTTGGGTTACATCATCAAATCCTGCAGTGGGTGGTGGGGCATGTGCGGAATTGACTCGCACTGATTCCGGTTTGGAAGGCGCAACAGAAATGCGGAATCTTTTTTTGAAAGCACTATCTTATGCCATTATCTCTGATGTTTACCTGCCCATTCGGAGGGGAGAACATTGTTTGTATTTTTAAATTCCTCCCAATGCTAGGAGGAGGATGTGGTACTGGCCAGATCCTAAACTGGCAAACAAGCGTTGGGTTTAGAAACTTGTAAGGCTAGAGGTTATCCTAAGGCAGTGTTTACTGATTGGGCATTTCTTATTCCGGATGTTTGTGAATAGGAATGCTGCTCAGCTCACATAGGATGATGTAGGACTTACAGCACAGAAGTGGGCCCATGCTGGAATATATTCTTAGTACCAGCCTCCTCCAGTCCTCCTCCATTTAGCCCAATCAATGCACTTAAATATACACTGACTCCAAATAAAATATAAATTACATATGAAAGCCCCAATCCTTATTATTGGCCCCCTGATCAGATAAACCATGTGTGTTAATACCGTAAAAATATTCTGGAACTAGGCATCACTGCTTTGAAATTAGACGGTCACCCATTTAAGATCCGTGACTTTTTTATAAACTCGGGTGGTTTGAGTTTTTGAAATTACATTCCTTGGAAGACAGTAGAAGCAGAGCTCTTGAATTTCTGTAAAGCAGGGATAGATAAACTTTCACCTCCCCCATATCGAGAATTTATTGTAGCTAGCTGGGAGTGTGGAATAGTTGATGATCTGTTTAGCATGGGTGTGTTTTCTGAGGAGCAATTGATATTCTTTGCCCCCGTGAGAAAGGTGGATGCTGTGTTAGGTTGGCAGCGCAGAACACCAACAGAGTGAAAAATAAGAGGAGGTGAGGTGAATCCATTTGCATTTTTCTTGTATTTCCGGGACAGAAATGAATATCGAACTCAATTTGTTGATGCTGGGTTTTGACCCCATGTACAACTTCTTCCACAATCTCATCTGTTGATCCATCTCAGTTTTGGAAAATTATGGGAAGGAAAATCGAAGAGAAACATGATGTGAATATTTCAGGATTTTATTGACCATCGTTGTGTGATGAGTGGGTGAAAGACGGAGTAGGGTAGGATTTGTGCTGATGGCTACAACATGCAGCAGTTGAATGTTGCTATCAGAGTGTCAGGGAACCCTGGGGTAAGTACACACCTCGAAATCTGCTCATTGCAGAGAGGCAGCCTTAACAGAAATGAAGTTGCTATGCTGTGGATAACACAGCAAAACAGAATAATCAACCCTTCAAAACAAATGCGGTTGCATCTCCAAGGTCCTCTGGTATGGCCTGGCAGGGCACTCTGTACTTAACGAAAACTTCTTGAGGGGAAGCTAGGGAACAGCCATTAAGTACCAGCCTTGCCACAGGTGCCAACACACTGAATGAGTTGAACCAGGACTATACTCTGTCCTGTTTACTTCTTTCTTGGAGAGAGAGAGACTGTTTGGTTAAAATGTCCTGCTTCTTTACTTTGTCGGACTTACTTTACAATAATGTTTGGAGATCACTTTTCCCATCATATGTTGTGGAGGCTTTGATTTTCTTGAAGAAAAGTGCAGATGGTGAAAAAGTGAGGCTGATTTTCAGGATTTCACACTAGCGTCTGTTCACCTGGAACAAATCCAATTGGCAATAATGCTGTGTGCCAGATTTTACAACATACACACCCTGTGGCATGTACCCCATAGAAGTACGTCTCAGTGCAATGATTAAAAGCGGGCATAAGCCTTCTCCGTTATTTAATAAAATCATGGCCCCTGAGCTACATTCCTGTCTCCCCATGATACATGACTTCCTTGTCAGTCAAAACCCATTTACATCCACCTTTAAAATATTCAGCGACCCACTTCCACTACTGTCTAGCAGAGTGTTTCAAAGTGCCTCAACTCTGAGAAAATGGTTGTCCTCCTTTTTGTCTTAAATGTGAGACCCCTTTGTTTTAAACTTGTCCCCTTGTTCCAGCCTTTCCCGCAAGTAGAAAATCGATACTTTGCCTAAGATAGTAGGAACTGCAGATGCTGGAGAATCTGAGATAACAAGGTGTAGAGCTGGATGAACACAGCAGGACAAGCAGCATCTGAGGAGCCGAAAAGCTGACGTTTCGGACCTAGACCCTTCTTCAGAAAGCAGGGTCTAAGCCTGAAACGTCAACCTTCCTGCTCCTCTGCTGCTTGGCCTGCTGTGTTCATCCACTCTACACCTAATAAACAAACAAAGAAACCTACAGCACAGGAACAGGCCCTTCGGCCCTCCAAGTCTGCGCCAATCGAGATCCTCTGTCTAACCTGTCATCTATTTTCTAACGGTCTGTGTCCATTTGCTCCCTGCCCATCCATGTACCTGTCCAAATATATCTTAAAAGACGCTAATGTGTCTGCGTCTACCACCTCCGCTGGCAACGCGTTCCAGGCGCCCACCACCCTCTGTGTAAAGAACTTTCCATGCATATCTCCCTCAAACTTTCCTCCTCTCACTTTGAACTCATGACCCCTAGTAATTGAGCTCCCCACTCTGGGGAAAAAGCTTTTTGCTCTCCACCCTGTCTATACCCCTCATGATTTTGTAGACCTCAATCAGGTCCCCCCTCAATCTCCGTCTTTCTAATGAAAATAATCCTAATCTATTCAACCTCTCTTCATAGCTAGCACCCTCCATACCAGGCAACATCCTGGTGAACCTCCTCTGCGCCCTCTTCAAAGCATCCACATCCTTTCGGTAATGTGGTGACCTAATACTTTGCCTGATATGGGTTGAGCCATCGGGCACATTCCTATTCTCCAGGTGAATTCTTACTTTTTTTAAAATTTATGACCAATTCAACCAATTACTGGTCATCCAACCACAGTGTAAAAATAAAAATTAAAAAGTGAGGAAACGAACGAGTTGCACGTTGGACGAGACAGCACACTGCAGCTCCCACGGTGACCATCTCTCTCCAAAATCTTTGAACGTACCAGTGGTGTGTTCCATCACTCAGGACAGATGGACATGAAGCATGGAATTTGGGAATTACTGCCTCCTCTACAACCTCCTGGTTTAGCCAGGCCCTGGAACAGGCCCATAGGGAGATCCTCTGACCTGATTGATCCCTTCCACATTGACTAAACCTAAAAATATCACAGAACTGACCTGATTATAGGCTTTCCCTAAATGTTTCAGCCCACTGTTGAATAGCTGTGGTTTTTGTCCTTGGGAGGTTGAGTCCAAAACTAGAGGGCTTAAGGTGAGAGGGGAAAGATTTTAAAAAGGACCTGAGGGGTAATTTTTTCACGCAGAGGGTGTTGCATGTATGGAACGAGCTGCCAGAGGAAGTGGTGGAATTACAACATTTAAAAGGTTACGTGAATTGGAAAGGGTTAGCAGGATAAGACTGAGATGGGACTAGGTCAGATTGGATATCTGGTCGAGAGGACTGAAGGGTCTGTTGCTGTGCTGTATGATTCTGTTTTTGTTGTGTGGCTGGGGGAGGAAGCAGATGTAAGAAACGTCTAGTCACGATGCTTCAGCCATTGTTAACGTAGCAGACTTGGTGAAACAGCTGCCCTTTCCCTGTCCGTCTTTTCATATGCTCATCGTGCCAGTGGCATTGGTATTGAGTAACATGACACTAATCTCTCGTTCTCTCATGTTCTTTTCCTCAGCCGACTTTGGCTTCTGCGCTCAGATTACACCAGAGCAGAGTAAACGCAGCACAATGGTGGGAACACCATACTGGATGGCCCCTGAAGTGGTCACGCGAAAAGCATACGGCCCCAAAGTAGACATTTGGTCGTTAGGAATCATGGCGATTGAAATGATTGAGGGGGAGCCTCCATACCTTAATGAGAACCCACTCCGGGTAAGATTCTGTGTTTCCTTAATTTGCTTGATTCAAAACATTATTGTATTTCAGAATTCAACTAGTCTGAGAGACCTAATTTCATGAGCAGCTTCCTGATGTATCTGATGTACGGGCTTGGTTTCGACTCTGAGGCCTCCTGGTGTCTATTCAGACTTGAACTCCTGCCCAGACTTAGTGGGATTGATATCCTGTTGAGCAACAAGCAGTGGGAACTTGGCTGGCCAGAAATCAATGGCTGAGCCCATAGTGACACCATCGAAGCCTACATAGTGACTCATCAGTCTTTTTGGCGGGAGGGAAGGGGAGCTGTTATGATGAATCGAGTTTAAATTTGCAACTAGTTCGATCATAGTGCAACATGTGCACAACCCTCGCAACACATGCACACTCACTCACACACTCAACACACGCACACAATCATCTCTCAGCCACCCACACCTCCATTTCTTATGGGGGCTGACTAAGGATATATATTGGGGCCTAACCTATTTGTAGTCTCGTACTTTTTCCAATCAAGTTTTTCAGTGAATACACTTTTTATCCATTCCAGACATTTACCAGTTTTCACAGCAAATTGTGGCATTTGTTGCGTTCTAAGTGTACCTTCCCCAACCCCTTCAATGTCATGGTTCAGCAGCTTAGAATCGTGTAAATTATGAAAAGAAATTTTTGGCAACAGCTTCAAGCAGGCCAGAAAGCCAACTGTAGTAAGTTTTTGTTTTTTGTTTATGTCACGTATTAATTGTATTTTTTTGGCCATTTCACTTCACTAGGCATTGTATCTGATAGCAACAAATGGCACTCCAGAGCTACAAAATCCTGAGAGGCTGTCATCTGTATTCAGGGATTTCCTGAACCGTTGCTTGGAGATGGATGTGGAGAAGAGGGGTTCCTCCAAGGAGTTGCTTCAGGTTAGTTAGTTCTTAACGTTAACGGTGGTCTGTTACAGAACATTGAGTTCCGCTCTAATCAGGACAAATACAAGAATGCCAAATTTCAAATGAGCACTACCGTTTATCAGAGGTTAATTGAATGGCCCTTTAAACAGCTAGTAGAAAAATGATGGATCAAATGCCCCACTGTACTGTAACCTTGTTACTGCAACTTAAAGATTAACATTGAGGATGAGTTGCATGACTTGGATTATCTTTATCTTTAGAAAACTGAGCTGTTATCTAATTGAGTTGTGTAAAGTCAAAAGAAGTTTGGTTGGATAGATACAGAAAAGCTATTAACTGCAGAAGTGGAATCCAAACGGATCTTAAAATGAGAACTGAGCGTGCCTTGTGTCAATGCAGAACTTTTTATGCTGATAGAACATTCAGAACAGCTTTGTTAATTTACTTTAGAAGTTATAAGTAAGGTTACCATAGTCCTACTGGGCCACAGAGCTGTTCTGTCATTAACGAGACACAGTTGGTGATGGTTTAACCAGTGGTCACCAGGCCTCTGGTGAGGGGAGAGCTTGAGAAGGAGAGTCTTTTGTGGTAACCTCAGCCAGAGTGGGAATTGAACACAAGCTGTCAGTGTCATTCTGTATTGCAAACCAGCCATTCAACCAATAAAACCTCCTCATCTACTCTTGAAGTACAGTTAGTTGTAGCATAGGAAGTTGCACACAGTAAGCTTACCCAAAAATCCACAATAAGAGTAATAAAAATCAGCTAGGGCAGCAGGGCAAACTCCCCTTTTCTGTTCCACAAACAGCATTATGGGTCTTTTCAGCCTGCCCAAGAGGGCAGGCAGTTTATATAACACACTGTGGAGCTGGAGTAACACAGCAAGCCAGGCAGCATCAGAGAAGCAGGAGAGTTGACATTTCTTTTCCGAAGAAGGGCCTCAACCCAAAATGCCAGCTTTCCTGCCCCTGCTTCCTGGCCTGCTGTGTTCCTCCAGCTCCACACTGTGTTATCTCTGACTCCAGCATCTACAGTTCTTACTATCTCTCAGCAGACAGTTTCTTGGTTTAATACCTCATCCAAAAGATTACAGCTCCAAAAGTGCAGCAGTCCCTTGGTACTGTGTTAGAAATGTGGGCCTGAATTTTGTGCTTTAGTCTTTGGAGTGGGACTTAGGTTTTTAAGATGCTAAAGGGGATTGACAAAGTATGGATAGAGCATGTGCTTGCCCTTGTGGGTTTGACTTTTGGTTATGGCGTAGCAAATTAAAACAGATGAAGAATTTTTTTTTCTCTGCAGGTGTCATGGATCCGTGGCATTCATTTGCCCAGTGTGTGGTGGTTGCCAGGGCACTGAATAAATTTAAAGAGGAGACCGATAGATTTTTCATTAGTGAGAGGTTAAAAGGTTATGGAGAGCAGGCAGGAAAGTGGCGTTGAGGCCAAGATGATCATATTAAATGGTAAAGCAGACTCTAGTGCTCAATTGCCAACTGCTGCTCCTGGTCGTTAATGTTCACAAACCGATAACTGTAAGATTCAGAGAGAAAGGTGCTTCAACTCAGTCGCGGCTTCTTGTAGCTCAAGTTAGAGATTGGGTAGGAGGCTTTGCGTATTTAAAAATAGGCGGGTAAACCACTTCCATTGTGCTTTGGGAAAAGAATCGCATTTGATTAATTTTTTTTTTCCTTTTTATTTTCTTGTACCAACAGCACCAGTTCCTGAAACTAGCAAAGCCATTGTCCAGCCTGACCCCACTGATCATTGCCGCAAAGGACGCAGCCAAGAACAATCGTTAAAGCCACGGGGGATCAAGCAGAGGGCCCCATTGTCCATCTCGATTTGCATTCCGGAGCGGCCCGCTCTCCATGACTGAACCATTCCTGAACCCTACAATGCAACCATTCCTGACCCAGAGCTCCTCCACTTCAACCCTTTTCATAGCCAAATTCCAGGAAAGTGGGTGGGAGGTGGATGGGCTGGGTGTGAATTGAGGTGAGGGGGAGGGGGGGGGAAAGAGAGTGAGAGAGAGAGAGCACTGTTGGGTTGTATCTCTGTTCTGCACTATAGTGCACAACAGTTAACATATGGGTGAAATTCGTCTCTTGTCTGAAGCGGGTGTAATGATCTCTCTTAAAGTGTTGGATAATAGTGCATTACACTTCGTACATTGCAGCCTTTCAGATTGTAGTGTTGGATAATTGGGTGGGGTGCTGGTTGTGACAGAGAGAAGAGCCTGTGAATTATTCCATCTGAACAATAAACTGTTGACTTGTACCCAACAAAATGGGAGGTACTAGCTGCTGGGTTTTTTTGTACGTTTCCGAAGCATGGTTTCTCGACGTGTGTCGACAGCAAAATGCTTTTGTTTTTTTGTTTTGTTTCTTCCTCGCCCGGTCACACTCGTGAATAGGTTTTGCTTCTCTCCCTCTCTTTCAGCATCAATCACTTTGATTTATCAGTTGCTTCGCTGGCTTTGGTTGAAGGCTATTCTGAAATCACTGAGAATGTACAACAGGCTGTTTATTAATTATGTACATGGCGTAGTGATCGAGACTGTAGTTTCAAAGCACTCAGTGTAGTCTGACACGTAGTTTGTTTTTCTTCTGTGCGTGTCTCCCTTACCCATTAAATATTTGTTTGTACCAGTTTTCTGAACACTACGACCCCAAGAAAAGTGGTGCCATACATCTGCCTTGAGCGACTTTCATGCTGCTAAATTTTGAAAATGTCTATAGTGTACAAAACTATGGAATTTTAATTCCTGGGGGATAAAGAAATAAAAGGGTGTGTTATAATAATTCTGAAATTGTTTTTCTCTTTGGGAAGAGTGACTTGGGGTGCAATGATTTACACAAGAATGGTAGCAGCATTCGGTGAGCATTTTAATTTTGTGGGAAGCTTTGGACATCTCATTGCACTTTGATGCAAGGGCTGAAAATAAATTCCTTTTTAATGCAGATGCTAATGTGATCATTACTGCCTTGAGAGGGTTGTAGCAACAGATTCGATAAAGATTTTCAATAGGGGATTGTATCATTACGCAAAGAAGAAAAAGTAGTGCAGACCGTCTGAGGAAAGGCCAAAGAATGGAGTTGACTGGATCGCTTTTTCAAAGAGCCAGCAGATGCATGATGAGATCAATGACTGCCTGTGGTCTGTTACATTTTTACAGGCATTATGAAACTCTCCCTCAATGTCCCCCTCTTGACCTGAGGCTTTGTCACAGTTTTTCACTAACTGATGTGATGTGGACCAGACCAAACTTCCTCAAAATATTAAGATGGTTTAGACCCTAATTTTATTCTTATTTTAAAGGTAAGTGTAAGTTGTTGAGTTCCAGATGCAATTTGATTGGCCAAACTATTGGATTGAAAGTTACACATTCTTTATTCATCCACTACAGTTAAAAGTACCACAAAAGGAAGATGGAATTGAAATGACTTAACTCTGTTGGAAAGCTTAACAGAATGCTAGATACAATAACTATTACTAGTTAACTGTTCCAATATCGTGACATCCCATAAATATACCCTTGGCAAAAGGAAATTCAGAAAACAGATGGTCTACTACTGGTGAAGGGTCTAGGCCCGAAACGTCAGCTTTTGTGCTCCTGAGATGCTGCTTGGCCTGCCGTGTTCATCCAGCCTCACATTTCATTATCTTGGTCTACTACTGGGGTTGCATGTGAGACAGAGAAGTCCCAGCTTGTGGCTGTGACCAAAAGAGTGAAAGAATAGCTTTCACTTCTTCAGGATCCCAAGATCATCTGCTGGAAGCTAAAGGTAAAAATCCTGGTTCCGTGGGTAGGAGCTTGACCGTACCCATTCAGGCTGCTTCTATCATTCCAACGCTTTTAAAAAAAAACCCAAGGTGTCTCAAGGTGTTTACTCTTGCAGCTCTGGTAACTGTTCATTACCTCTACCCTAAAACCTCTCCCAAAAAAAAGGACAAAATAACTTATTAAAGTCACAGTATCATCACACGTGGTTAGAATTGAAAAGTTTGGTTGAAAGTCAGTGGTCAAGACTTTATCACCCAAGATAACAAAGTGTGAAGCTGGATGAACACAGCAGGTCAAGCAGCATCTCGGGAGCACAAAAGCTGACTTTTCGGGCCTAGACCCACACTGTGTTATCTTGAATTCTCCAGCATCTGCAGTTCCCATTATCTCTGAAGATTTTGTCACCTCACTGGTTTGTTCCTCCAACACCTTGGCAATGTCCTCTTCATATCACGGAGTGAAAATCATTTAAATTCTGAAAATGCACCATCTCCCCTAGATTCTTGTTTCAGTATGATATGTGGTATGGTTACAATTAAGGCATTTTGATGTGGCTGGGCCAAATTCATAATCAGAGGTTTGCCAGAGGGAAGTCTGTCAAAGTTCCCCATAGTGGAGCAAATTGAAATCTGATGCATGGCATCATTGTCATTTCCCAGATCCTTTCTGAGCCCCAAAAGCCACCTGATATGCAGCAATATCTGCAGTTCATTCATGGTCACTGGGTCAGGAAGTCCTGGAATTCCCTGCCAGATAATACGACAGGAATATGTTCGCTTAGGAATGGGTAATAATTACCAGCCAGTAATGCCTGCATCCCAAGAATGTGCAAATGGGGGGGAGAAAGAAGGAAAGATGCTGACCATTGTTTAAGAGAGCTGCAGATTTGAAACAGGTGTAAATGAGCTGCCACTTTGCTCCCCAGTAATCCATTTGGTGAACAAAGCTGTCAGGAAGAGAGTTCCAGTTCCTTGACCAAGTGTTATATTTCCATGTCAGGATGGTGAATAGCTTGGAGGGGAACTTGCAGGGGGTGCTGTTCCCATGTATCTGCTGCCCTTGTCCTTCTAGATGGAAGTGGCTGTGGGCTTGGAAGGTGCTGTCTGAGGATCTTTGGTGAATTTCTGTGGTGCATCTTGTAGACAGTACACACTGCTGCTACTGAGGGGTAGTGGTGGAGGGAGTGGATGTTTTATGGATGTGGTGCCAATCAATTGGGTGGCTTAGTCCTGGATGATGCTAAACTTGAGTGTTGTTGGGGCTGCACTCTTCCAAGCAGGAGGGGAGTATTCCATCACACTCCTAACTTGTGCCTTGTGGATGATGGACGGGCTTTGGGGAATGAAAAGATGAGCTACTCACTCACTGCAGTATTCCTAGCCTGTTGTAGTTTTAGCATTTATATGGTTAGGCCAGTTCAGCATCTAGACAATTGGTGTTGTGATGATGTTAATCACGGGGGACTCGGCAAAGATAATGCCATTGAAATGGTTTGGGCTAATGGTTGGATTTGCACTGCACACGTACCAGGCAATGTTACTTACCAGGACATTGTCCAAATCTTGTTACATTTGGATATAACCTCTTCAGTCTGTGTCCAGATATAAGGAATGGGATAGTTTAATGCTGATGTGATGACATGTGATCATCTGAGAATAAAGATACACACTTTGAGAATCTTCAGGCTGCAGCTACAAATGATTTAACCTGGTGTATGCGGTATTTGACTTTTGGGAACATATGAAGAAAAGTCATGGAAGAAGTCCAAAAAATGTTTTTCTCTCATGGTACTGCAGAGGTATAGTATCCCAGTATATTGGTGGGCATTACAAATCAACGGTGGGATTCAGGCAAGTGCCCACCCGTGGCTGCCCGAGACTATGCTGGTGAGGCTTCTCCTGCAGTTTGTCATGATTATGATGGGATGACTTGCACTGCCCCTGTAGGAGGGCGTTGAATCAATTGGGTGGTCTGGGTCCGGTGCCACCTTTTGAGGTTGGGGGTGATGGAATCCCTTTTCAAGGGCACATTAGTTAAAAACCTTTCAGTGACAATGCAGCAGCTATGAGGGAGAAATTAAATGTGGGGAGGTGGGGATCCTGAGGAAGGTGGGATCTGTGATATGAAATCATAGGGTTAAACACTCATTGTTTTGAGAGATGTTCAATCCAGTTCTAGAATGCTACCTGCCTCTCTTTGTACGCAGTTTCTGAATAAAATTGAACAGTCGATTTGATGATTACGATGCCTTGTGAACCTGTTGCCTTGGTTTCCAAGTGATTTTTCAAATGACTGTTCTTCAAATGTTAGTCATAGTGAGCTTTTCGTGATTCACAACTGAAGAAATTATACGCTTGAAATGTTCAGCTTATTCAAAACAAATCGATCGTTTCCTTTCTTTTCTCCTGCGGACTTGGACAGCACAGCCTCATCTGGTCTGATTTTATTCTTTTTCTGATGCTGCCCTGATCAAGTTGTGATCATGCTTGTGAATGTCAGCCTGCAGTCTCAGGGAAGCTCGGAACTCTGTTTTTATCTCTTTGAAAAGTTCTTTCTCTGCAGCTGAGCATTGCAGGCTCTGCTGAAAGTTATTGCTTACTTGTAATTGCCCTTGAGAAGGTAATAGCCATGAGCTACCTCATTGGAACCATTGCCATCCTGTAATGTAAGTTTGCGTTCCACAGAGGTTGAGATTGGGATCTGAGTGCAGTACAAATAGGTTGCCTCGTTGGCACAGGACCTACCCTTTAAGATGCTAAACCAGGACCACCTTTGCCTATTGGGATTGGTAATAGATATGCCAACTCTGGGGCTGGGTGTCTATGACCTCCTGCCTATTGGTGAGTGTCTGTTGTCTCAAGTTGCCCAGCAAACTCCATCTCCCCCACCCCATTCATTTGTGTATCATACAGGGTTTCTGTTTTGCCATGGCCAATTGGAAAAGGAACAGCATATTCCCTGCTACCAAGCTGGATTAATCTGTAGACTTGGTGAACCTTCTCAGATTTTCCCACCAATTGGGAGATGTTGGCCATTCAGCCTCCAAGCCTGCTCCACCTTTTGACAAGGTCAGGACTGATCTGTGTGTTCTGAATTCCATGCTCCCATTTACCCCGATACCCCTTTAATAAGAATCTATCCAACACTTCCTTCTCCAAATTGTACAAAGTTCAGGCTGCAGCACTGATCTCTGTGGCCCATCACTTGTGATAATCTTGCTAACTAGAAAAAGACCCATTTATGCCTTTTTTTTAATTCACTCATTCACAGGATGTGGGCATCACTGGTTAGACCAGAATTTATTGCCCGTCCCTTTTTGCCCACAGGGCAGTTTTGAGTCGACCACATTACCAAGGGCCTGAAGTCATATGTAGGCTACACCAAGTAAGGATGGCAGTTTCCATCCCTGAAAGGTATTAGTGAACCAGATAGGTTTTCCCCCTACAATTGACAATGGTTTCATGGTCATCATTTAGACTCTCTTAATTCCAGATTTTGGTTTTGTTATTGAATTCAAACTTTACCGTCTGCCATGTTGGGATTTGAACTCAAGTTTACCAGAACATTACCTAGGTCTCTGAATTAATAGCCCAGCAATAATACCACTAGGCTATCACCTACCCCATGTTTCCTGTTAGCCAGTCACTCTTCTGTCCATTTCAATATGTGACCATGCACTCTCTACAATATCTACAAAAATCTACATAGCCTATCTACAATAGCTATTGATGTGGCATCTTATCAAACATCTTCTGGAAATCTAAGTACCTTACATTTGCCAGTTCCCTTTTACCTACAGCATGTGTTATTCCTTCAAAGAACTCCAATAAATTGGTTAAACATTATTTCACTTGCTAAAATTCATGTTAACTCTGCCCTCCTCCTGCTCCTCTGATGTTGCTTGGCCTGCTGTGTTCATCCAGCTCCACACTCTGTTTTGTGCCTTGTTATAACATCTTTATCAGTTCTAACAGTTTCTGTGTTCGAGATGTTAATCCAATTGACTTGCCATTTCTTGCTTTCTGTCTTCCTCCCTTCTTGAATAAAGGAATAAGGTTTACTATTTTAAGATTGAATGAATCTAGGGAATTTTGTAAATTTAAAACTAATGGATCAACTCTCTCACTTTACACCTATTTTGAGATGATGTCATGAAGTCTGTTAGGACCAGGGGACTTGACAGCTTGCAGCCATATCTATTTACTCAGTATCACTTCACTGGTGATTTATAATTTTTATTTTGCATTCTTCCCCCCCCCCCCCCCACCCCCCACCTTTTCCTGATTTTACAGCTATTTCTGGGAGTTTTTTTTCTATTCGTTTTGTGGAATGTGGTCGTCGCTGTTTGGCCAGCATTTCTTGCCCATCCCTAGCTGCCCTTGAGAAGTTGGTGAGCTGTCTACTCGTTATATGTATCCTCTATAGTGAAGACCGTACTTTCCTTTATTAATTCCCCAGAATAATTTTCTGTAGGACCAAATGTTCAATTTAACTCTTTAAAATAACTATATCTGTCCCTGACACCCAGTTTTCATTTCTCTAGCCACTTTAGTTTGTACTTTAATTGTTCTCTCCTTAATTGTGGTTGCTGGGATTACCATGAAGGTTCTTTCTCTTCAACATCATCCGAGCCTGGAGATACTCCTGGCCGTAGCTATGGAGAGAAAGCAGAATTAATATTTCCATTCCAGTGATTCTTCATTAGAGGTGTTCGTTTAGCCTACCCCCAGAAATAGAAACAGATGTTGAGGAAGGGAAGGAAGGAGTCAGATGGACCAGGTGAAGGTGAGAGTTAGGTGGAAACTGGAAGTGTAGTTGATAAAACCTTTCCAATTCTGGACAGCAGAGGGAAGCAACACTGATGAAACCATCGATGTACTGGGAGGGACTGGCTAGGACTGGAAGAAGGAATTTTCCACATACCCTACAAAGAGACGGCCCATGCAGGTACCCCTCTGACCTGAAGAAAGTGGGAGGAAGGAGAGGAGGAGTTGTTCACGGTGAGGATGAACTCCTCCATGTGGAGGAGGCTGGCGGTGGATGGGACACTTCTTCTAGGAAGAAGTGGAGGGCCCTGATACCACCTTGACAGGGGATGGACATATAAAGGGATTGCACGATTCTGAAACTGATATAACGCTCAGAAGAATCTTGGACGCAAATGGGAAGGATCTGGACAAGGGGAGAGCATTGAATTGGGATAAGAAGTCAATTCTGTGGGACAAGAACTGGCAGAAACATTGGGTCTTACTGGACAGTCCTGTTTGTGGATTTTGGAGACCGTGTAGAAGCAAGCTGTATGGAGTTGGGGGACTATGAGTTGGGAGAGTGTGGGGGGAAATCTCCAGATGAGATGGGTTTGTTGACAGCCATGTACACAATGGCCTGATGCTCGATAGTGGGCACATGGTGTGGGGGAGATAGGAGGTGACCAAGAGCTGGTGCTCAGCCTCTGCAATGTAGACGTTAGCCTACTAGACAATAACAGCACCGTCGTTATCAGCTGGCTTGATGGCAAAGCCAGGGTTAGATCTGACAGCATGGAGTGCAGTCAGTTCAGAGGAAGGTAGGTTTGAATGGGTGAGTGTGTAGAGAAAGTGACTGATGTCATTAAGACAGTTCTCAATGAATTGATTGAGTGCAGGTAGAAGACCAAAGGGAGGGTTCCAGGTGGAAGCAGAGAGTTGGTAGCAGGTGGAGGTAGCATGGAGACAAGGGAAGAAGAGTTCCACACAATGTCTTGCCAGAAATTGATGGAGGTTGGGGCACAGAGGAAACTAAGACCTTTGCTAAGTTCAGAACATTCAGCGTTAGAGACCAGAAGGCCAGAAGAGATAGTAAATACTCGACAAAAGGTTAGGTTAGAAGAAAGGATGGAGTCAACGGGATTGGGAGGGAGGAAGGCTTTAGAGGTTTGTGGGTATCTGAGTTGTTACAGCGTGTGTTCCTTGATGCCTGAAAGGAAGAGATAAGCTTTTCATTAGGGTATTGAGCGAAAAGGTACTTTGCATCAGTCTTCACAGAGGAAGACACCAGTAACATACCATGACTCCAAAAGAATTGGGGGCAGAATTGAGTGTAGTGGCCATCACTAAGGAGAAGGGAGAAGGTACTGGGGAAGCTGTCGGTTTGAATGTGGTTACATCAGAACAGTCAGAATCTTATTTCCAGAATTGAAACATCTGATATCACGGGCATGCATTTAAAGTAAGAGGGGCAAGTTCAAAGGATACGTGAAGGGAAAGTTTTTTCCACAGTGTGGTAGGAGCCTAGAACGTGCTGCTAGGGGAAGTGGTGGAGGCAGATACAATAGGGGCGCTTAAGGGGCTTGTAGGTAGACACGTGAATAAGCAAGGAATGGACGGATATAGACCATGGGCAGGCAGAAGGGATTAGTTCAATTTGCCATCAGGTTTGGCCTTGTTCCTGTGCAGTACTGTGTATGTCCTATGTGAAAGCAACAGACCAGATGGACTATACCCCAGAGTTCTGAAGGAGACACCTGAGAAAATTGTGGAGGCATTGATGGTGATCTTTCAGGAATCATTGGAGTCAGGGAGGGTCCCAGATGGCTGGAAAGTGGCTAAAATAACACCAGTGTTTAAGAAGGGAGGGAAGCAGAAGATGGGGAAATTACAGGCCGTTTGGCCTGACCCCAATTATTGGTAAGGCTTTAGAGTCCATTATTAAGGATGAGATTGTGGAGTACTTTGAAGTGCATGGTAAAATGGGGCGGAGTCAGCATAGCTTCATCAAAGAGAGGTCATAGCTGACAAATCAGTTAGAATTCTTTGAGGAGGTAATGAGCAAGTTAGACAAAGGACAGCCAGTGAATGTAGTTTTCAAGATGTACAGTATGGAACAGACCCTTCGGTCCAACGCACCCACGTGGATGAGATCTCCTAAATTAATCTAATTTCGTTTGCCAGCATTTGGCCCATATCCTTTCAAATCCTTCCTATTCATATACCCATCCAGATGCCTTTTAAATGTTGTAATCGTACCAGCCTCCATCACTTCCGCTGGCAGTTCATTCCATACACACACTACCTTCTGTGCGAAAATGTTGCCCTTTCAATCTAGAGATAGTAGGAACTGCAGATGCTGGAGAATCTGCGATAACAAGGTGTAGAGCTAGATGGACACAGCAGGCCCAGCAGCATCAGAGGAGCAAGAAGGCTGACGTTTCGGGTCTAGAGAAGGGTCCAGACCTGAAACATCAGCTTTCCTGCTCCTAAGATGCTGCTTGGCCTGCTGTGTTCATCCAGCTCCACACCTTGTTATCTCAGCCCTTTCAATCTATTTGAGCTTCCAGAAGGCCTTTAACAAGGTGCCACACAGGAGGCTGCTAAAAACGACAAGCGCCCGTGTTGTTAGGGATAAGGTGCTGGCACGGGTAGAGGCATGTCTGACTGACAGGAGGGTAGGGATAATGGCAACTTTGTCAGGACAAAGTCAAAAATCACATGATACCAGGTTATAGTCCAGCAGGTTTATTTGAAGACACAAGCTTTTGGATTTTCCCTCCTTCAGGCAACTAGTGGAGTCCTGTAGGGGCCAGCGTTAGGATGACGTTATGCATTAATGATCTTTCTCTGCAGCTGTAACACTTTAGTACGCTTTCTGCTCTATTACCCTGATATACTTAATTAAGATATGATTTGTTTGGATGGAGGCAAAGTAACACTTTGCACTGTATCTTGGTACATGTGACAAAA
This sequence comes from Stegostoma tigrinum, assembly GCF_030684315.1. Taxonomy (NCBI): domain Eukaryota; kingdom Metazoa; phylum Chordata; class Chondrichthyes; order Orectolobiformes; family Stegostomatidae; genus Stegostoma; species Stegostoma tigrinum. Next base: position 105,961,690 of record NC_081359.1, read on the forward strand.
ATAAATCAAATCAAATGATCTGCACAAAGGAACAGAGGCCACTGTTGCTAAGTTTGCAGACGTCACAAAGATAGGTGGCGGGACAAATAGTGTTGAGGAAGCAGGGAGGCCTGGGTTCAAGTGCCAACTATTCCAGGCATTTATATTAACATCCCGGAACAGGTCAATCAGAAAATATCAGCTGGGAAATAAAACTTAGTCAAGATGATAGAAATGCCACTTTACCACGGCCCCTCCATCTGAGGGGCTGAATTGACTGAGTTATAGGGAGAAGTTGGACAAGCTAGGACATTTTTCTTTATAGCATCAGAGACTGAGGGTGTGGGGGATCTTATAGAAGTGTATAAGAACTAACAACTTAAAATGAGAAACATATTAACATCAGTTTGAGCGAAAGGGCCAAGTCTTGATTTGCCATTCCTGAGTAAAATTAATCAATTCAGTGTTTGTTATCTGGGTCACGAGGTTTGCATCTCAGGATGACTGCATCTATCCAAGTTGGATTCCGACAGTTCCTGAGCTCCTCCACTGCAAAAATGCATTTCATAGAAGCCCTGTGGTGTGGAAACCGACCCTTCATTCAAGCAAACCCACGCCAACCCTTGCAGCGTCCCACTGCCCCCTATAACCAACACACCCCTGAACACTGCAGGCAATTTAGCATGGCCAATCTTCCCAGCCTGCACATTTTTGGACTGTGGGAGGAAACCAGAGCACGACCACGCAGACACAGGGAGAATGTGCAAACTCCACACAGACAGTAGCCCCATGGGGCAATCGAACCTCAGTCTCTGGTGCTGTGAGGCCGTGTGCTAACCACTGAGCCACCAGGTCACCCACTGAGCCACAGTCCTGTTAGGCGCCAAAAAATGGAAGGCAGCAGATGACGTGCTGAGGATTGTGTTGCCAATACTTTAGGCTTGTCCGAGAATTTTCAGGAATTCAGCCTGGTCACTAGGATATCGCCAAGAACACCCTGGGTAAGGTTCATAGGGACAATTTTAAAAAAAATTGTGCTCTTCTACAATACTCCTTGAAGACAGTCTCTGTATTAGCTTTAATACTGATTGACATTAGGTCAACAAGGCATGTAGTTTTCACAAACCAAAACAGAAATTACTGGAAAAACTCGGCAGGCCTGGCAGCATCTGAGGACAGGAAGCAGGGTTAATTAACAAATGAATGAATTAAGCTGACAATACCACACCCACCCCACCCCCCCCGCCCAAACATGTAAAAGATGAGTCTATTGAAACTGAAAACCCAAATGCTTTTTGTTTTAGGCTAGATCCGATTCCCTGACAATCAAAGCATTCATGGGGCAGGTGGGTGCTTTTTCTGACAGTGTTGGGGGGTGAGGTGTAATTTATTTGTGGGAACAACATTCCCAACTGTGCCAGCCCTTCAGTGGAGTTATTGGGGTGATGGCACTCCCTGGGGATGGGGTATCTTGTATTCCCACCCACACTGGTGCTAAGTGCTAGAAGAGAGATTGGGACTGGAATCCCGTCATCAGGTCCTCTGCTCCCTGCCCCCTCATTCCAAAGCTCCAGAACTGACCTGAATCTGAGAGATACCAGGCCTTACTAACACTACTGTTTAGGGATCTAGCTCAAGAGCTTCCTGATCTCCCCATCATATCATTGTGTTATATTTAGCTTTCTATATAACATTACAGAAACAGTGGAGAAGTTGCTAATGATGACTTGACAAACAAATTTCCCTTAACTTCCCACCGCGATGCATGTACATGACTGAGGTGGAGCAGCTATACATTAGGGAGCACACCATTTCAGTCAATGTGCTGGCTGCACGCTCACAGCTCTGTGCCACTGAATAAATCATGTAAGATTTAATTTGCATTAATCTTCTTCACACTGCAACTCAAAATGCAAATGAAAGCCACAGAAGAACATGGGTGTGTGTCTGTGTGTGTCTGTGTTTGTGTGTCTGTGTGTTTCGCTGTGCATGTTTTTGTCTGCAGTTTCAACAGAAACTTCAGTCATTGCCTCCCCTTCTCTCAAATGTGAAAAAACAGGGGAAAAAGACAGTGCAGCACTCTTGGGGTTCAGAGCCAAGATAATTTATAGCCTTTGAACTCTAGGGGTTAAAAATAAGGGCCCCGATTTAAGATAGAGATGAGACGGTTGTGAGTCTTTGGACTTTTCTTCCTTGAGAGGATGAAGAATCTTTAAATATTTTAAGGCAGAGGTAGGTAGCTTCTTGATGACAAGGGGGATGAAATACTTTTGAGGATATATGAGAAAGTAAAGCTGATGTTAAAATCAGATTATATTGAACGGCAGAGCAGGCTCAAAAGGCCGGGGGCCTTCTCATAGTCCCTCCTCGTATGTTCTCATGTTTATTAGTCTTCACACAGCAGATGCAGCGCTTCGCAAACACTCACTCCCAGGCCTGAGAGGATCACCTTGACGTAAGGATCAGCAATTGGATGGTGGAGATACTCAGTCACCAAATCCATCAGCAAGTGACCACCTCCCCCAAATTACATGGAATCAAAATACAAAAGTATGGTTTCCATGGTGATGAGTCATAGTAACACTGCCAGTGACGGTGCTGATGAGGCTGATAGGACGTTGATAACATTTAGGCCAGAGGGTGAATAAATAAATCAAGAGCTAGGCGAATTGTCAGGAAACATAGTCTTTATGAGTTAATTTAACTTACAGTTTGCCATCCTGACTTGGAAACATATCACTGTTCCTTTGGTGTCGCTGGGTCAAAATCCTGAAACTCCCTCCCTAAGGGCATTGTGGGTCTAAGAAGCACTTGGCCCATAGACTTGTGTACGTTGGCATCATAAGTGCATTTCTAAATACGTCCAAAATGTAATGAGGGCTTCTGTGGCTTTGCACCCAGCTGCTAGGCATCAAAATCCGGAATTACCTCACTAAACCTCCATCTTCACCTGAAACTGCCCACCATCTTCACAAGGGAAACCTGGGAATAGGCAATAAATAGATAATAAAATGTGAGGCTGGATGAACACAGCAGGCCAAGCAGCATCTCAGGAGCACAAAAGCTGACGTTTCGGGCCTAGACCCTTCATCAGAGAGGGCAATAGGCAATAAATACTGGCTCAGCCCATATGAATGAATTAATATTTCCAGAGCAGACTTGAGGGGCTGAATAGCCTATTCCTACTCCTGGATTCAACAAAATCTGTGTTATAGAAGGATGCTGTTCACCAATCCTCCTCCCATGGCTGGGCCTTCGGGCCTATTTAGTTTACAGTGACACAGGATTAACTACAATTGAGTCTTAACAAGAAGAAGTACCTGCTTTAACAAGATTTTGTTTATCGCATGTTGGTGATTTGGTACAAGTGATGTTAACTAGTGAGACATTGTTTCTGAGAATATTGCGAGACAATCAATGGTACATCTGTCTCCTTCAACATCCAGAGCTATTCCCTTCATTTTCCTCACCCAGTCTGATGATATCATCACCTTGGGTAGGGCTTAATGCAGTCTCCAACATTAACCCTTTCAATGATTTGATTTATTGTAGTCGCATGTACCTAAGTACAGTGAAAAGTTTTGCTTTGCGAGCAGCACAGGCAGATCATTACAAACAAGGACATGCAGCGCTTAGACAGAACGAGGCATATCAGGATCTGGCTGCAAAGGAGGTGCACAAAGCAAGATCAACAGTAGCAAGATCAACACTATTGAAGTTGGAGATGTCCCTTTGGCAATCTAATAACGACAGCAGCGAAGCTGTTCTCAAATCTGTTGGTGCGTGTGTTGAAGCTTCTCAGAACCATTGCCTTATACAACAAAATCTGAGCTGATTCCACAGTGTGGTTTTGAGAGCAAAGTATAATATACTACAGTGACAGCATTCCCAAAGTACAGACACTAAGTGTAGAATGTAAAACACTGGGGTGACATAAAATCCAGCAAAACACATACGGTATATAAATGCAAGATTTTTTTAACCTATGGTCTAACCAAGATGTTATTCAAATTTAACTTCTTTAGTCCTGAAAGTTATGCCTACCATCTATGTTTGGGCTAACAGAACTATAACAGCTACACCATGCCAGTTAACAAAGTGTGGAGCTGGATGGTCTTCCCTGGACTGACCAATCCCATCTCTACCTCCTTACCTATACTCTCCTCTCTACCTATCTAGTTTCCTCTCCATCTTCGGTCCGCCTCCCCCTCTCTCCCTATTTATTCCAGTTCCCTCTCCCCATCCCACTCTCTGATGAAGGGTCTCGGCCCAAAACATCAGCTTTTGTGCCCCTAAAATGCTGCTGGGCCTGCTGTGTTCATCCAGCTCCACACTTTGTTATCTTGGATTCTCCAGCATCTGCAGTTCCCGTTATCACTTACACCATGCCAGTGCTAGGCATTTGAACAAATCCAACAAATATCTCCCCATAACCATCAATGAATCCCCCACCATCCTGCTGCTAGAATTGCATGTGAGGCAATCTATTTTACTGAATTTGCCTTTGCCAAGGGTGTGTTTATGGTGTTACTATTTTGGAACAGTTAATTAGGTAATATAGCTAAGATAACACGGTGTGAAGCTGGATGAACACAGCAGGCCAAGCAGCATCAGAGGAGCAGCAAAGTTTGATGTTTCAGTTCTCAATCCGAAACGCCAAACATTCCTGCTCCTAGCGAGTTTTGAGAAGATTTGTAGCTCAGGTTGAGGTTCTGGATGTGAGTTTGCTCGTTGAGCTGGAAGGTTAGTTTTCAGACGTTTCATCACCATTCTAGGTAACATCATCAGTGAGCCTCCGACGAAGCGCTGGTGTTATGTCCCGCTTTCTATTTATCTGGTTAGGTTTCCAATCAGAACTCCATCAACAAGCACATTGATTTGGAGCCAATCTACCATCCCCTGTGAAAAAGAACAGGAAATGACATCTCCAACCCAAGGATTTGGAGCCAATCTACCATCCCCTGTGAAAAAGAACAGGAAATGACATCTCCAACCCAAGGAAACCTAACCAGATAAATAGAAAGCGGTACTTAACACCAGCGCTTCGTGGGAGGCTCACTGATGATGTTACATAGAATGGCGACGAAACGTCTGAAAACTAACCTTCCAGCTCAGCAAGCAAACTCACATCCAGATTCCTGCTCCTCTGACGCTGCTTGGCCTGCTGTGTTCATCCAGCTTCACACGTGTTATCTCAGGTTCTCCAGCATCGGCAGTTCCTACTGTCTAGGTAATATAGCTATTCATTTTTTAAGAATTGACCAAAAACTCAACTGGACTGGTTGAATAAATACAGTGGCTAAAAGAGCAGGTCAGAGGTGAGTAACTCATCTTCAATCCCCCAAAGCCTGTTTACCATCAACAAGGCACAAGCCAGGTATGTGATGGAATAGTTGCAGTGTTGGAGAGGCTATAGAGTCTGCACAGACCTCATCTACACAAGTCTTCATTTGACTGAATGAACGAAGACCCAATAAAAACCGAAAGAACTGCAGATGCTGTGAATCAGGAACACAAACGGAAGTTTTGCAGGGAAAGCTCAGCAGGTCTGGAAGCATCTGAGAAGAAAAAAAATCAGAGTTAATGTTTCGTGTCCGGTGACCTTTCAGCAGACCCGAATCATTAACTCTGATCCTTTTCCTTCCCAGATGCTGCCAGACCTGCTAAGCTTTTCCAGCAACTGAAGTTCCAATAAACACAAGGTGACCCGTCTGATTGGCATCACGTTTATTATTTTCACCCTGTCTAAAAATGACAGTGTCTATCAAGTCTGCTGCTAAATCATGAAACACCCAGCCTCTACAGAATATGGTGGAAAAATGATTGTAATTCTTTTTACAAGTTGGAAATGCTCATTCCCTCCTGCAAATTATGAGTTTCACTTGCCTCCTGTCAATTCAGTGTTATATTTTGTCCAGATTCCATTGAGACTGCCTCAGCCTCCAAGAAGGTGTGAATATAGATTTGAAGTTTTAAAAAAAAATTGTCAGTCAGGTGTGTGCAATTTTAACTTTGTCACTGGAATGTGGCGCGAGACAGGAAGCAAAATTATTATTTGCTTCTCAGCATTTAGAGGATCCATTTCTTTGACATTGCGATGATTTTGTTTTTCAATTAAACCACATTTCTTTTTCTGTAATTCTCTTGTGTTAATCATTTTCATAATTGTTTAACAGGGTGACAAAATAAACGGAGGTGGGTTACTTCCCAGATACCCTGACGTTATTCCTCCGAGGCATTGATATCACCATTCCTTTAGCGTCGCTGGGTAAAAATCCTGGAATTCCCTCCGTAACCACACTGTGGATCTGCGTACAGCATGAGGGCTGCAATGGTTTCAAGAAGGCCCTCCCAGGGCAATTAGAGATGGACAATAAATGCCCCTGTTCATGATGCTCATATTTTGTGATATTGAATCATATCAATGGATCTAAGAGTTAATATGAAGTTGTCTTACTTTCTGCAGAGCTGTTAAATTAAACTGAGTCATAGCAGGCCCTTGGCAGCAACATCTGAGGCTTACGTCAGCAGTTAAATCAAAGCTCAGGCTGCTTGAGGTGTTAACAGGCTGTTAATTCCTGAGTAAAAACTGAAAGAACTGAGGATGCTGGAAATCAGAAATTGCTGGTAAAACTCAGCGGATCTGGCAGTACCTGAGGAGAGAAATCCAAGCTAACATTTCAGGCCGGGTGACCCTTTGCTGGAACTGTTCTGTCCCGAAACGTTAACTAATGTTAATTCCTGAATGCTGGATCCAGCTCAACTCCAGCACCATCAGTGAGTCAGTGACGAAATGCAGATTAAGGTACCATACCAAAAACCTAAGTTGCTGGAAAAGCTCAGCAGGTCTGGCAGCATCTGTGAAGGAAAAAACAGAGTTAACGTGACGGGTCCAGTGGCCCTTCCTCTTTTGGCTTTAAAGGTACCGTGTGTTTTTGGAAAGGTCTCTCACAGGAACGTCTCTCCTTCCTTTTGGTATCTGTTCAAAGTGTCAATATTGGGTCACAGTGAGGTGGGATGAGTGGGAGAAGTTAGTCCCGTTTATTGCCAATTGACTTCTTTTGTTTACAGTCGCTTTAAATCTCACGTGCTATTTGTAAATTTTGCATTTATTTCTTTGAAGAACTGCATCATTTAAGCCGCTGTGTTTGCTGTCAATGTTATCTCACTAAGAGCTCATACTCTTATTCTTAGTTACTGAGGGGATATATTACTGCTGGCTACATCTTTATTTACGAGGAACAAGGCAGGAGAATCCCAGGACGACAGCGTTAGAGATGTCTTCACAGCTTTCCTGAAGAGGCTGAACATCCCTTCAACTAATGGGTGGTCCTGGCTTCTAACTAATCCATCAAAGAAGGTTCAGTCAGGAAGGGTCTGAACACATCGAGAGACTTCAAGACCTCCCCCACCCTCATGCCAGTATTCCAGCAGCCTGGAATGGTGGACAAGTCCCAGAATGGCATTCAATGTATTCAATCATTACTTAATCTACTTTCTGCGAGTCCAGGAGCCGTTAACTGAACTGTTGTGAACTTTTCATCTTAATTTTACCATTTTTTATTATTATGTATGCCTTCTGCCATTGATGTAAGTGCCATGATGGCATGCTTATAAAACTTTTCCTTGTATTTTTCATGTAAAAGTACACATGGCAATAAATTTCTATTCTATTCTTTTCCAATCATAGAGAAGCATTGAATTATACAGCTCAGAAGAGGCCCATTGAGTCTTTATCACCAAAGCTCCACTAAATCTGCACTTTCTAGCACTAGGCCTAGAGCCTTGGATGTTAAAACTTCAGGTGCTGATCCAAGTACTTTTTAAAGGTTGTGAGGTTTCCTGCCTCAATGACACTCCCAGGCAGTGCATTCCAGTGCCGTACTACCCTCTGTGTAACAAAAATATCTTCCCCCTTCTTATTGGCATCACCCACCAACACATCAGACCGTCCCTGCTCCTATGTGACAGAGTTCCACGCACAGAAATCATCAGCCAATTCCAAATCTATTACCCTGACGTGGAAGGGGATTAGCCTCGATCCCATTAACCCAAATCTCAGATCCAGGGATCTGTCAAAGACAGGCACTGCTGCTGTTTAAGAATGCAGCTCACCACCGCCTTCTGAAAGGGAAATTAAGGATGAACAATAAATGCTGGACTCTCCTGTGAAGCTCATATCACAAGAATGGTGTTAGAAAATCTCACTTTTACTGTCTGAAAGAAATTTCAGATATGCCTGTCAATGAAACTCATTCTAATGTCACTGCTTTTCATTTTGTTGCTACACTCCAGTTGTTCCCTGCAGACAGGAAAATAAAAGTTTTTCATTTCATTTTCAGAATTGTTTCATTGGGTGTGAGGTGTTATGGTTCCTCTGGATGTAAAATGTACAATATAGATACAAATTTATTTCAGCTTGGTGTGTTAACACAGGGCCATTATCTTTATAAGGCATTAATTTTGTTCCACCAATCTGCTTTGTATCCAGGGAAAACACGCAGCCATTCTCAATCGGATTGATCCTGGAGGTTCACCGAATGAATTCCTGGGGTGGAAAGATTGGGCCCTGAGCAATGATTAAATCGACTGGGCTGAAATCCTCCAGAGTTTAGAAGATAGATGATTTTGTACAAGTTTACAAAATTCTTACAGGGATTGATTGGGTACATTTACCAAAGAATGTTTCCCCGTTCCCTGGGGTGGATCCAGAACCAGGTAACAGTGCCAGAATAAGAGGGGGGATATCAAGCCTGGGTCCTGGGAGATGCAAGGCAGCAGTGCTAACCCCTGAGCCATTAGAGAGGTCAATCAGCCCATTTTAGCGTTCAGAAGAAGGGGGTGTTTGGGTCATAAAAGCCAATAAAATTCTAACAGAACTAGGCAGAGTAAACACAGGAAGGATGTCCCCGATAGACCAGGGAGTCTCGGTGTAAGGATAAGGGGTAGTTCATTCAGGGTTGACATGAGGAGACATATCTTCACCCAGAAAGTGGGGGAGCCTGTGGAATTCTCTGCCACAGAAAGCTGTTGAGCCAAAACATTTTCCAGAAGGCATTGGGTATAGTTCTTATGGCTAAAGGCTTCAACGGATATGGGGAGAAAGCAAGAACAAGGGACTGAGTTGGAACATCAGCCGTGATCATATTGAATGGCAGAGCAGGCTCGAAGGGCTGAATGGCCTCCTCCTGCTCCTATTTTTGATGATGCTGGATCTTTGAAAGTGCTGACCAATTTGTTCTCCCTTTTATGGGCCAGATCAAACTCCATCAAAACACATTAAGAAGATAATCTAGATTCTAATCTTTTCTTATTTTGAAGGTAAGCGTAAGGTATTGCATTCCAGATGTGATTCAATTAGTCAAACTACTCAACTTTAAGTAAAATGCACTTTACTGTTTTGCTACAGTTAACAGAGAAAATAAAAATAAAATAAAACAATTGGCTTAACTGTAACTATCAAAATGCTTAAAGAACAGGTGCTGCCAGACCTGCTGAGCTTTTCCAGCAGCTTTGTTTCTGTTCCTGATTTACAGCATCCTCAGTTCTTTCAGTTTTTAATGACTATATTACCTAATTAACTGTTCCAATAATAGTAACATCCCATAAACACACCCCTGGCAAAGGCAAATTCAGTAAAATGGATTGACTCACATGCAATTCTAGCAGCAGGAGAAGCTCAGCTTTTAGATGCAACAGAGAGAGGAATGAGAATTTCCACATCCAGCTTCAAGACCCTAGCAATTGCTGAAAGCTAAAACTAAAAATCCTGGTTCTACTGGGATCTTGATGCCACCCAGTCAGGCTGCTTCTATAGTTCCATCTCAAATCTGTGTCCAATTGCCTTTTAAAAAGTTTCAATGGAGCCTACTCCCATCTTTCATTGGATTGGATTGTATGTTTGTCTATTAGTGGGATTGAAGACAGGGAAGTGCATGTAAAATTCAGTAAGGAAGAGGTCTTCCAGGGACATACGCTCCAGCTCGGCCCCAATTGAACTGTTTGAAATTTTACAGGGAATGAGAAAGGCGTGGAGTGGCCTGGTCGGCCTTGGGTCATTTGAGGCTAAGTGGACAAGCAGTAGGGAGGCCTGAGGCCTTTTGGGAAGACTAGCAGATTAAGCAATGTTGGGCAAGGCTGGGAAACTTCCTTTGTGTGAGTTCCCTGGGTACATCTAGGGCAGCCCAGGGATTGCAGAAAAACAGAAAACTGGAGCAGGAGTAGGCCATTCAGCCCCTTGACCCTGCTCCAACATTCAATAGGACCATGACTGGTTGATCAATTCAAAGTTCCCTCTTTCTCCCCGTATACTTTGACCTCTTTCGCCCTAAGAACAATATGCTACTCCTTCTTGAAAACATTCAACATTTTGGCCTCAACCGCTTTCTGTAGCAGATAAGTGAGTGTGTTATGTGGTGGGGGGGGGGGGGGTGGGGGTGTGGGTGGTGTTCCTTCCCTGACACTGCCCCAGGTGGGGTGGGGGAGCGGGGTAAAGGGGCATGTGAAGGGGTGGTGGGGGAAGGGCCGTGTGGAGGATCTGCTGCTCTGTACCATTCCGCACTGGGTGGTTTACAGCACATCTGAGGTGCCTGGGGAATATTTCCTATGGAAAGGGATGTTACCGATACAGTAATAGAGTTCACACCTATGGGATATTGCCGGGAATGAAAAGCACAGTCCTGAAGGAGGTTCCCGACCCGAAATGTCGACTTTCCTGCTCCCTCTGATGCTGCCTGGCCTGCTGCGTTCCTCCAGCTCCACACTGCTTTGCCTAATATCTCAACGTGGAGCCTTTACAGATCGTCTTACTGGAGTTGGCTGCCCTACTATTCGAGTGCCATCAGAGAAGTACACATCCAAAACTGGCAGGGACTGAGCTAGCAGAAGAAAAGAAATGAATCACAGATTGTTATTCTCCAAGGTACAATATGTGCCGTTCTGATTGCCAATTTGGGACCGTAGTCTTTGAGGAACTACCCATGCATCTCATAACAAGCGCCTGAATTTGCAGATCATTCATTTGATCACGCAACTTGTGGTTAAGATGCACTGAAGCAAACCTTGCATTTCAGTAGTGCCTTTCACCATTCAAGGGCGTACCAAAGTGCTGCATATGCTAACAAAATGCGATCTCTGGCTTAGCAATGTAGCGAGCAATGGCAGCCAAATTATGCACAGCAAGCTCCCACAATTACTGACCTACTAACCTGCTTCTGTGTTCAGCATGGAGAAGCACCAGGTTCTGAACATTGGCAGGAAGAAAAGAAGTGCAGACTATTTTCTGAATGGGGAAGGGCTGTGAAATACTGAAGCACAAAGGAATTTCGGAGAACATGTTCAGGATTCTCAAGGTTCCCATGCAGGTTCAGATTGTTAGGAAGGCAAATGCAATGTTGGCATTCACTTCAAGCGGGCTGGAATACAAGAACAGGGGCGCACTGCTGAGACTGTATAAGGCTCTGGTCAGGCTGAATTTGGCATATTGTGAGCAGCTTTGGGCCCTGTATTAGAGGAAGGATGTGCTGGTGTTGGAGAGGGTCCAGAGAAGATTTTACAAGAATGACCCCAGGGATGAAAGACTTGTCATATGAGGAGTCGGGTGAGGACTCTGGTTCTGTAATCGATAGAGTTTAGAAGGCGAGGGATGGAGGAATCTCAATGGAACTTGCAGAATATTGAGGGGCCTGGATCGAGCAAACGTGGAGAAGCTTTTTCCACTGGTAATAGCAGTAGCTCCTGAGGGCACAGCCTCAGAGTGAAGGGACAGTCCTTTACAACCGAGATGAGGAGGAATTTCTTTAGCTAGGGAGCTATCAAACTCATTGCCACAGGAGGCTGTAATGGACATTAACATTGAGCGTATTTGAGATGGAGGTGAATACCCTCTTGATTGGTAAGGAGATCAAGGCAGGGGAATGGGGTTGAGAAACACATCAGCCATGACCAAATGGCAGAGCAGACTTGACGGGCTGAAAGGCCTAATTCTGGTCCTTTATCCTGTGGTCTTCTGGTCTTATTGTTTAGGGGATTAATATTGGCTGGGAAATGGGAGCACGTGCTCCTTTTGTAACAGCCGAAGATGTTTCAACCAGATGAGACCTTTTTAAAAGTTTGTTCACAGAATACAGGTGTGGCTAGCTAGGCCAGCATTTATTAGCCACCTCTAATCACCTGAAGGGTTGTAAGGAATCAGCTACATTTCTGTGCACACACAAACAAGAACAGGATGCCAATTGATTCTTCAACATCTTGCTCCATCACTCATTAAAATCAGTTCTGATCTGATTTTAACCTCAACTCCACCTTCCTACAAATCCCCAATAATTTTTCAACACTTGGGGACCCAGGGTCACATGTAGGCCAGGCAAGGAGGGGATGCTTCCTTCCTTGAAGGACAGTGGTGTGAGCCAGATGGGTTTTTAATGACAGTCAGCAGTTTCCATTAGACCAGCTGTTTATTCCAGATTTTTAAAAAAAAAATTACATTCAGAATTAACCATCTGCCATAGTAGGATTCAAACTCATATCCACAGAGCATTCACCCTGGGTTCTGGATTGCTAGCCTGGTAGACATTTTGTACCAAAAAATGGGACCGGGGAGAATTCTACCACTGAGCTACAGCAACCACAAAGAATACCTTCAATTTTTAAGCAGGAAGGGACAGGAACACCATCCAGCTGGAACTTCCCCTCCAAACTACACACTCTCCCAGCTCAGAATTATGTTGTTCTTATATTCATTGGATGTGCATGCCACTGTCTAGAACATTTGTTACCAATCCCTGCTGTGCATCTGGAGTTACACATAGACCAGGCTAGGTAAGGATGGCAGATTTCACTAAAGTGCATTAATAAACCAGATGGAGCTTTCCCCTACAACAATTGGCAGTAGTTTATACAGTCACCTTTAGAATTTTATTGAGTTCAAATTCCACCATCTGCTGTGGTATTTGAACCCAGAAATTACTTGAGCCTCTGGCTTAAAAGAGGCAGCACTACAGCTACTAGGCTATCATTCACCACCCACCCCCACTCTTTCACTGCCACTGGGTCAAAACCTGGCAAGTCCTTCCATATTTACACCACATGGACTGCAGTGATTCAGAGACAGTATACCACCTTCACAATAGTAATTAATAACAGACAAACAGATTTTGCCTTTTGAAGTAAGGTAATGTCTACCCTCAGACAAGTCAACATTAATCAGCATTATTAAATTATAACTGTTTACAGAGGATAGAATGATTAGAATGATGGATGTGCTGAACTGGCATAAGATAAGCTCTGCCTATGAACACAATCTAAGGATTGTTCCTGGAGGAGCTAACATTTCTACATTTCACCTGGGTATGAAGGGGTCTCATTTGTTACTCAATGAGAACAGCCTGTAGCTAAACTATTAATGTGCACTTAGACACAAGTTGAGCCTGAGATCTCATAAGAAACAACTATGCCTCTGAAATGTAACAAACAGCTAAAATCAATAATATGTAAAAAAACAGAAACATAGAAAATAAGAGTAGGTGTAGGCCATTCAGCCCTTCATGCCTGTTCATTATCCTTATGATTGTTCCTGACCATCCAACTCACTAGCCTGTTCCTGTTCTTCTTCCATATCTTTTAATCCCATTAGCACCATCACATCCAACTCCCTTCTTGAAATCATAAAGTTTTGGTCTCAGCTGCTTTCTGCAGTAATCAATTTCATAGGCTTGCTGTTGTCTGGGAGAAGATATGTCTCTTTATCTCAGTCCTAAATGCCTATGCCCTTAGGCTATGACTTGGTTCTGGACTCCTCCATCAATGGGACCATCCTTCCTACATCCACCTTGTCTAGTCTTGTTAGACTTTTGTAGGTTTCTATGACACTATTTTCTGAAGTCCAATGAAAATAACCCTGGCCAATTCAACCTCCACTTTTACAATCATAGCCTACCTTCTAGCTAAGCCTTCAGGAGTGCATCCTTCCCCATAATGGTACCATGGCTTAGAACAAACACCACCAAGAAACATTGATGGCAGTGAATCCAAGATCAGGCCCAATGAAATAACCATACAGAGGCCAGCACCCTGTCACCAAGCCACCCTTTACTTGCATGGACTATATAAAGCCAGATCAGAGTCAGTTCCTAGACTGAAGAGAGTCTTTGACTCTCCTGTTTATATCTGTCAGCCAGGGCTCCCTGATTGGCCCAGGTTAACAACCCTAATCAAGGATCTTGTAGTCAATGAGAGCTACCTGGTTCTCATTCCAATCTCCACACCCAACTTTATAAGGTGGTGACAATAGTGAAGATGAGCCAATTACAGGAACTATGGCATGGTTCCTTATGCACATGCTCAGTAAGTATTCTTAGAGTAAAAGTAAAATCAACCTTTTGCACTACATTACCCCACGATAATATTTTGAAAAAATGATCAGGCGTTGAAGAGTCTTTGAGCCCAATATTGAATTCTATTTAAATACACCACTTTTAAAGAGTACAAAGTAAGAAAACAGGAGTTTTACTCTGATATTGAATATTTATAGGATAAGCATAATTTTCTGAAATTTCCTTCTCATCAATTATTTGTTTCTTTGAGACAGAAGTGGTTTGTCACACATATTTAGCCACTGCTCTTAATATAATGTTGATACAATGCCCATTAAATTTTGTAACAGCTTGATGGATATCTGCTTGACTGCTTGATGGAAGGCTAAAGGATAATTATAGATATAGGTAAAAGGCATTGTACTTATGAGCGTAATGGCTAAGTCACAGAACCGGTAATCGGTCCAGATATAGTTTAAATGTCACCAGGACAAGTTATGGATTTGAATTCAGTTTCAAAATCTTGGAAATCTAAAAGCTATCCTCCAGGGGAAGTGAAGCCCTGGTAGTTGTTAGACCAATTAATCCTGACACTGAGATAAATCTATTTTGGGGACCCGGATTCAAATCCCACTGAAGCAGATGGTGGAATCTGAATTCAGTAAAAATGTAGAATTAAGAGTCTACTAGTGGCCACGAAACCTTTGTCAGAGGCAAAAACCCATCTGGTTCACTGATGTCCTTTAGGGAACACAACAGCCGGCTTTGTTTGGTCTGGCGTATATATGACCCACAGTAATGTGGTTGACTCTTAACTGCCCTCTGGGCATTAAATCTTGATCCAGTCAATGATCCTTCCAATAATAACAAAACATATGTTGCTTCTGAAATAATGGGAACTGCAGATGCTGGAGAATCCAAGATAACAAAGTGTGAAGCTGGATGAACACAGCAGGCCAAGCAGCATCTCAGGAGCACAAAAGCTGACGTTTCGGGACTACACCCTTCATCAGAGAGGGGGATGGGGAGAGGGTTCTGGAATAAATAGGGAGAGAGGGGGAGGCGGACCGAAGATGGAGAGAAAAGAAGATAGGTGGAGAAGAGAGTATAGGTGGGGAGGTAGGGAGGGGATAGGTCAGTCCAGGGAAAATGGACAGGTCAAGGAGGCAGGATGAGGTTAGTTGGTAGGAAATAGAGGTGCGGCTTGAGGTGGGAGGAAGGGGGTAGGAAATAGAGGTGCGGCTTGAGGTGGGAGGAAGGGTTTAGGAAATGGAGGTGCAGCTTCCTCCCTTCCTCCCACCTCAAGCCGCACCTCCATTTCCTACCTCCTTCCTCCCACCTCAAGCCGCACCTCCATTTCCTAACCCCTTCCTCCCACCTCAAGCCGCACCTCCATTCCCTACCAACTAACCTCATCCCGCCTCCTTGACCTGTCCATCTTCCCTGGACTGACCTATCCCCTCCCTACCTCCGCACCAATACTCTCCTCTCCACTTATCTTCTTTTCTCTCCATCTTCGGTCCGCCTCCCCCCCCTTTCCCTATTTATTCCAGAACCCTCTCCCCATCCCCCTCTCTGATGAAGGGTCTAGGTACGAAACGTCAGCTTTTGTGCTGCTGAGATGCTGCTGGGCCTGCTGTGTTCATCTAGCTTCACACTTTGTTATATGTTGCTTCTGCCTGCTTTTTGGGTCTGCCATCATTGGATTGTGTCCCTGTCTCAGGTCCTCTGAAACTCACATTCATTTCTTTGTTACATCTGGATGCAACTATTCCATCCCTGACCTGGTCAGTCTCGCATATTCTAACTGCTGTAACCTTGAGGTCACCCCAAAATTCTACTCCTTTGTGTCTTAATGAGAAATAAGTTCTGTGTTTACCTGTCATCCTGCGCTTGCTTACCTGCATTGGCCCTCAGTTAAGCAGCATCTTAATATTAAAATTGCCATCCTTGTTTTCAACTATCTTGCCTCTCTTTAGCTCTGAAATTTCCTCAAATCCTACAGAGATGCTCGCCAATTAGATACGTTGTCTATGTCATTCCTAGACCCGCTCAACCTCATTTTCTGTCTGCTCTACTAGTTAATAAGATTTGTTGGTGATCTGAAAATCCTCAGCTCCACTTTCCCTTTAACTGGGCTGTAAGGGGATGCGGAGAAGATGCTGCCTGGGAAGGAACATTTCAACGATGAAGAGAGACCGGATAAGCTCGGGTTGTTTTCTCCGGAGCGGAGAAAGCTAAGGGCGGACCTAATTGGGGTGTGTAAGATTATGAAGGGCATGGACAGGGTGGATAGGAAGCAGCTGTTCTCTTTAGATGAAAGGTCAGTAATGAGGGGCATAATTTAAATGTGAAAGGCCAGAGGTTTGGAAGGGATTTAAAGAAAAAATTTCAAGCAGAGGGTGGTGGGTGTTTGGAATGCATTGCCTGGGAGGGTAGCTGAGGTGAGAAACCTCACAACCTTTGAAAAGTATTTGGATGAGCCCTTGAAATGCCATAACATTCTCGGCTATGGGCTTACTGTGGGAATGTGGAAGTGTAGTAATGTGGGTAGTAGTATACTTTTGGCAGTAGAGACTTGATGGGCTGAAGGGTCGGTTTTGTACTGTATGATTGTATGATTCTACAAGCCCTGAAGCCCTTACTGATTAAAAATCTGTCTTTTTCAGCTTTGAATAGACTTAATGACCCAACCTCAAGAGCCCCCTGCAGTGAAGAATTCGATAGATTCATTACTCTCTGAGATGAGAAAATCGTCCTCATTTCTGTCCTTAATGGGAGACACCTTATTCTGATCCGAGAGTTTCCCAACAAGGGGCAACAACGTCTCCACATCCATACTGTCAAACCCCCCATGAATCATATATGTTTCAATAAGATCGTCTCTCATTCTGCTAAGCTCCAATGAGTACAGGCCCAACCTACTCCAACTCTCTTCATTAGGAATTCTCTCCATGTCTGGTATCAGCCTAGTGAACATTCTCTGGACTGCTTCCAATGCCAGAATATATATTCCCTTAGATAAAAGAGAACCAGAACTGTTCACAATATTCCGACTGTGGTTGACTAGTGTCGTGTATAGTTTTAGCCAGACTTTCTATTTTTATATTCCATTCTCTTTGAAATAAAGGCCAACATTCCATTTCCTTATTACCGCTGAGCTTGGTTGCTAGTTTTTTGTGATAAATGCATAAGGATTCTCAAACCCCTCTGTGCTTTCACCCTCTCTCCATTTAAATAATATTCAACTCCTCTATTCTTCTTACCAATGTGCATAACCTCACATCTTCCACACTGTGTTCTGTCCATCTGCTAATTTTTTTACTCGCTTGCTAAACCTGCCTACATCCCTCTGCAGACAGTCTTAGTCATCCTCACCATTTACCAGTGCGTTGTAATCTGCAAACTTGGTGATAGTACAGCAAACATTCCTCATCAAAGTCGTTGATAGATCTTGTTAATAACTGCGGCCTCAGCACCGATCGCTATGACATACACACTAGTTATAGGTTGCCGTCCTGAAAGTGACCCCTTATCCCGACTTTCTTCCTTCTCTGTATTCTATATGCTAAAACACTACCTCCAACCACATAGGATCTTATCTCATTAAGTCGCCTATATTGTGATAACCTATCAACCTCTTCCTGAAAATCCATAAATATTACATTTCTTGATCCCCCTTTTGTATTTTGTTGCTAACTCCTCAAAGAATTTTAATAAAGTTGTCAGGTGTGAGTCCCCCTTCATGAAGCCATGCTGACTGTGCCTGATTATATCATGTATTTCTAAAAGCTTTGCTATTATATCCTTTATCATAAACTCTACATTTCCCTAATAATGGGTAGTAAGCTGGCTGGCCTCCCTTTTTTGAATGTTATTGGCAACTTTCCAGACTTCTAGGACTTTATCCAGAAACTGATTACTACCAGTGCATCCATTATCTCCATAGCTACTTCTTTTAGTATCCCGGTATACATCCCATCAGTGTGCTTTCTCTTATGATAATTATGTAGTTATCTCCTCTGCCCTTCATTTGCCTGATTATTTTGTACCATTTGAATCCGATTACTTTTCTCTACTGTAGAGAAAATGGTTTGTTCAATTCCTGTGTTATCTTCTGCATTATTAATTGCTATAATATTCTTCCAAACTTTGTTCACCTTGGGATCTCTCTTTTTTTTTATAATTTCAAAGAAACTCTTAATGTTTCCTTTTATAAGACCAAGAACTGCGAATGATGGAAGTTTGAAACAAAAATGAAATTGCAGGAGAAACTCAGCAAGTCTTGATGAAATGTCACTGGAGCTGAAATATTTACTCTGTGTTCTCTCTCCATAGATATTGCCACACCTGCTGAGTTCCACCAGCAATTTCAGTTTTTACACTGTATCAATAGTTTGAGGAAATATAGAATGATCACCGACCTTACTCTCTGCTGAATTTGTTTTCTTTACCTTGAGGGTATTCCTCCAGAATGAGTTCAAAAGAGGTTTACCAGGATGTTGCCAGGTATGGAAGGTTTGTGTTATAGAGAATTCTGAAGAAGGATTCTGACCTGAAACATTATCTTTCCTGCTCCTCTGATGCTGCCTGGCCTGCTGTGTTCCTCCAGCTCCACACCGTGCCATGTCTGGAAAGGGTAGGGCTGTTTTAACTGGAGCACAGGAGGTTGAGAGGTGATCTTATAGAAGTTGATAAAATAATGAGTGGTACAGATAGAGTTAATAGTAGGTGTGTGTTCCCTAGTTTGGGAATTTCAGGACTAGGGGGCACATTTTTAAGGTGAGAGGAGACAGACTGAAAAAAATGAGGGGCAAGTTTTTTACACAGAGGGTGGTTCGTGTGTGGAATGAACTTCCTGAGGAAGTGGTGGATGTGGGCACAATTACAACATTTAAAAGACATTTGGGTAAGTACATGAATAGGAAAAGTTTGAAGGATGTGAGCCAGAGCAGGTAGGTGGGACGAGTTTAATTTAGGACTATGTTTGGGATGGACTGGTTGGATCGAAGGGGCTGTTTCTGTGCTGCGTGACTCTATGACTCTGTGGATACGCCTAAAATCCAGCAACAGTGCTCTTATAAAAAACACACTTTATTTAATGTAAAAATCAGCACTTTATCAAAACAGATCCTTTACTTGAGATAAAGTATTTGGAAATAAAAGATCAATGATTTCCTTTTACTAATGTTTAGTTTTGACGAGGAAGTGCCATATCAAAAAATAATTAGTGATAACATCAACAATAAAATTTTTATTGTTTCTTATCAACTTACCAACCTTGCATCCATTATATTTCATGCCAGGAATGTATATTGTGACATTATAATCTTAGCAATTAGTTTAAATGTGAAACCTGGCAACGGGCTGCTTTCCTGACACTCTATCCTGTGTTGAAACCGAAGCTTCATTTGGAATGAATAGCTTGATGAGAAATGTTTGGAGTGTTAAGACCTGTCCAGTTCCCTTCAACACTCAGCTCTGAACCCATGTCATCCTGCAGCCATGTCTCTGTTCTGGCTGCCACATCATAATTAATCATTTCTACTTGTCTGCTCAGTTCATCTGGATTGTTTCAAATCTTACACCCCCTCAGATATAAAGCTTTTCGTTCTGCCCATTTATTTTCTTTGTAAAATCTAGTCTTAACAGTTGGCTTACTCTGAGATTGGTCCTTCCTATCCCTTCCTGTTGTGGCCTGCGTATCATTTCCTGCATTAATACTTTTCTCTCTTGTCTTTACTCTGATTTCCCACTTCTGCCCGAATTTTCCCCCGCTGTCCTGTTTAAAATCCCCCGTACTTTGCTAGTTGTGCAGTAGCCAGGAGAACCAGCACCCCCAAAACAGATCAGGTGAATACCACCCTATGGTACAGATCCCACTTTCTCCTGTGCTGGCATCAGTGCTCCCCAGACCAGAACTCACACCACTCATTCATTCATCTCTCTAGTCTGATTTGCCCGGGGCAGATCAGGTAATCCTGCAAATATTGTGACATTGAGTATTTTGCTTCTTAATTGGTCACCTAGCCCCTCGTACTAATTATGAAGGCTCTCCTTCTTTGACCAGTTCATATTGGTACCTCATTGGCCACAATAATTGGATCCTTCCCTTTCCCACTGGAAGTTCTTCTCCAGCCTGGAGTTGATGCCCATAGATAAAACACATCCTTCTGTTGCCATGCTGTTTGCTACAGAGAATGGTGTCAGTCCTGCTCACTGTACTATACACTGCATAATCTACCCACCCAACAGTTCTTTGTACTCATTGCTCTCGAATGTATCATGGTATCATGGTGAGTATCTCATCGACCCTATAAAAACCAAAAGAACCGTGGATGCTGTAAATCAGGAACAAAAACAGAAATTGCTGGAAGAGCTCAGCAGGCCTGGCAGCATCTGTGCAGAAAAAAACGGAGTTAATGTTTTGGGTCCAGTGACCCTTCCTCAGAACTGGGTTCCTCTGAATTGCTTGGCTATAAATTTGGGGTGGATGGCCCTTTCTGCTGGACTCACACACTAGAAGGAATGATTTCTCACTGTCAACTCTTTAGTCATCTCCAACACCTCAATTAACTTGCTGTGTTGCTTGTTTCAAAGTAGCTTTGCAGATTGAGAGGTGACCTTATTGAAATATGAGACTCTGAGAGGGATTGACAGCGGAGATGCAGAGTCAATGCTTTCCACCTAGAGAGAAAATCTATAGCTCAGAATTACAGATTCAAAATAAAGGGTCTCCCATTTAAGATGGAGCAGAGGAGGAACTTCTCGCAGAAGATTGTTAAATTCTGGAACTCTCTTCATCAGAGAGAAGACTGGGTCACTGCATATATTCAAGGCTGAGTTTGAAAGGTTTTAAATTAATTTACTAAAAGGTAAGGCAGAAGTGTGAATCCCATAATCGCAACAGCCACAATCTGACTGATAGGCAGAGCAAGCCAGAGGTCTGAGTGACCTAATGCTGCTCTAAATTCTTACATTCTTAAGCAAAATGAGAACAGAAGTCCAATAACAGGTGGGCCACTGTTTAAAAAGATCGACAAGTTTAAAGTCTATGTAAAACATGAGCTATCACTGTGCCCCAAGTCTCTGAAAATGAGTTGTTGCAATCATTATTACACCTTTGGTGTTATTTGTTTCTCCACAGTTTAGTTATTGCCTGACATGTCTGAGTCACATTTCACAACCATCTTTGTAATTATTTCACTCGTGTTTCCACACCCAGGCATGATGTCAAAAGCATTCAGACCTGACTACATGAACCTCCTTTACTAACCTGCTCTGTCTCTTCCAAATTAACAGGCTGGAGAATCTCAGCAGGTGGAGAGAGAGAGAAACAGAGTTAATATTGCACGTCCAAAGACTGTTCTTCATTGGAATCTTTTTATTTCTGTCCTTCCCTGCTTCACTTTTGCCATGCTCCCATGTTATTCTTGTGCTATTTGTTTAATGAAGACCCTTGTTTGTCCCTTAAGTTAAATGTTAATTTATTTCTACAATGTTAGTTTTGAAGAGAACTAGGGGTCTTCTCCTCAATGTCCTAGGCAATATTGATCTCTAAGTCTTTACCATTCGTTTTATTGATCATTCGTTGTTTTGTCGAAGGGTGATTAATCTGAAATGTTAACTCAGTCCGTCTCTCCACAAAACTGATGAGTATTCTTACTCATCTAGAGTCATAGAGCTGTACAGCATGGAAACAGACCCTTTGGTCCAACCAGTATAAGCCAATCAGATATCCTAAATTAACCTCGTCCCATTTGTCAGCATTTGGCCCATATCCCTCTAAACCCTTCCTATTCATATACCCATCCAGATGCCTTTTAAATGTTGTAATTTTACCAGCCTCCACCACTTCCTCTGGCAGCTCCTTCCATACACGCACCACCTTTTGTGTGGCATAAGTTGCCCCTTAGGCCTCTTTTAAATCTTTCCCCTCTCACCTTCAACCCATGCCCTCGAGTTTTGGTCTCCCCTCCCCTGGAGAAAAGGACCTCGGCTATCCACCCTATCCAAGCCTCTATGAAGGTCACACCTCAGTCTCCGATGCTCCAGGGAAAAAAGCCCCAGTCTATTCAGCCTCTCCCTCTAGATCAAAGTCTCTAAACCCGGCAACATCTTGTAAATCTTTTCTACATCATCTCAAGTTTAACAACATCCTTCCTATAACTGAGAAAACCTGAACTTGTACCACTAAAGTGGAAGATCTCATTGCTGTTTTCAGGGGACAAATTTGCTGCTTCCCCGCATTAGCGCAAAAAGATAGATGTTTGGAAGTGTGGCACGTTGGAATGGTACAATGAAAGTGCTATGTAAATGCAAGACTCTAGTTCCCATGTTAGTTCAAAACACTTCTTCCTCTGAAACATGCCTCCCTTTTAGTTATTGTTCAAACGTGTATTTCATTTCCAAGTTTCACGGTCTCCTTGTGAGCCCATTGAAAGAATATTGTTTCAGTTCCTACTCATTTATCAGTTATCTGCTGTGAGAGGAAGCAGTTGCCATGGTTACCGTATTTGCATTCAAAGGAAGCTGAGCAGCATCGACTGACGTATCCTGGGTTTACCATCTGCTGTCAGTCTGTGTTTTACGATGACGGTGTCTCAGTTCAGAGTAATCAAAGAGTGTGTTTATTGATTAGTTATATTAAATAAAAGGTGAAACTCCTACCTGCCAATCAGAGTGGCCCAGAGTCCAAGAGTTAACATTCAGTCAGATGTCACCTTCCATCATAGGACATAGAACATTACAGAGCAGTACAGGCCCTTCAGTCCTCAATATTGCGCCGATCATAGTTGATGGTTTGTGAGGTTGAAAAGTTTGAACAAAGAAATGGCTCCACTTATACTTTACATGGCTTGATGATGTCTTAAAGAGTTCCTAAGCCAGCAAAATACACCTGCAATATAGGTATAATGGAG
Organism: Stegostoma tigrinum; assembly: GCF_030684315.1. Classification (NCBI taxonomy): domain Eukaryota; kingdom Metazoa; phylum Chordata; class Chondrichthyes; order Orectolobiformes; family Stegostomatidae; genus Stegostoma; species Stegostoma tigrinum. The sequence continues at coordinate 105,984,902 of NC_081359.1, forward strand.
GAATGTTGGCAGGCAATTTGCACACAGCAAGGTTGCGCATGTGATCATTCATAGTTACACTGTTCTAACAGTATGGATTGAGGGATTTTATTATTCATTCATGGGATGTGGGCATTGCTAGCTGGGCCAGCATTTATTGCCCCCAGGGGAGATGGTGGTGAGCTGCCTTGTTGAACCATGGCAGCCTGTGGGATATCCACAATGCCCTTCTGGAGGGAATTCCAGGATCTTGACCCAGCAACACTGAAGGAAGGCAATATGTTTCCAAGCCAGGATGGTGAGTGGCTTGGAGGGGATCTTGCAGTTGGTGGTGTTCCCTTGTATCTGTTGCCCTTGTCCATCTAGATGGAAGTGGTTGGCATTTGGAAGGGTACTGTTGGAGGTGCTTTGGTGAGATGTTGCATTCTATGTTGGAGTTGGTACACAATACATTGGTGATGAAAGGAGTGAATGTTGAAGGTTGTAGGTGTGGTGCCAGTTAGGAGGGCCAGTTTGTCCTGGATTGTGTAAAACTTCTCAAGTTTTATTGGAGCTGCACTTGTTCAAGGTAGTGTTTTCCATCATAATTGTGCCTTGTAGACAGGTGGCAAGTTTTGGGGAAAGCAGGAAATGGGTTACTCATCACAGGATTCCTCAACTTTGAACTGTTTTTACAGCCATTGTAATTACATAGCTAGTTCTATGCAGTTTCTGGTTAATGGTAAACCCAGGATGTTGATAGTGGGGGATTCAGCAATGGTAATACCAAGGAACACCAAGGGGCGATAGTTAGAATCTCTTTACTTGGAGACAGTCATTACTTGGTATCTTCTATGGCACATATATTACTTACCACTTGTCAGGCCAAGCCTAAACGTTGTTTCACATTTTGCTACACATGCACATAGACAGCTTCAGTATCTGAGGAGTCCCAAATGATGCTGAACTTCGGCGAACATCTCCACTTCTGACCTTATGATGGAGGGAAGTTCATTGATGAAGCAGCTGAAGACGGTTGGGTGTAGGACACTACCCTAAGGAACTCCTGCAGAGATATCCTGGAGCTGAGATGACTGACCTCCAACATCCACTACTATCTTTCAATGTTCTAGGTATGACTCCAACCAGTTACCCCAGATACCCATTGATTCCAGTTTCACTAAAGCCCCTTAATGCCACATTTGGTGGAAGGCAGCCTTGATATCAAGGTCTGCCATTCTCACCTCACCTGTGGAATTCAATTTTTTTGTCCATGTTTGAACCAAGGCTGTAATGAGGCCAGGAGCTGAGTGGCCCTGGGAAATCCAAGCTGGGCGTCACTGAGATAACAAAGTGTGGAGCTAGAAGAACACAGCAGGCCAAGCAGCATCTTAGGAGCCCAGGCAGGTTATTCCATTGCAATTGTTGCTTCACAAAACTGTCAACAAATCACTTTACTAATGATTAAGAGTAGGCTGATTGGGGGGGTTGGGCTGGTGGGTGGTAATTGGTCAGGTTGGATTTGTCCTGCTTTTTGTGTACAGATCATACTTGGGAAATTTTCCACATTGTCGGGTAGATACCAGTGTTGTAACTGTACTGGAAGGGCTTGGCTACGGGAGGGGAAGTTCTGGAGCACAAGTCTTCAGTACTATTGCCCAAGTGTTATCAGGGTCCATAGCCTTTACAACCTTCAGTTGTTTCTTCATATCACATGGTGTGAGTTGAATTTGCTGAAGGCTGGCTTCTATGATACTGTGGTCCTCAGGAGGAAGCCGAGATGGATAGTACACTCAGCACTTCTGGCAGAAGATGGACATAATTGCTTCAGCCTTATCTTCTCCACTGATGTGCTGGATTTTCTCATATTGGGCATTGTATGTTCCAGTTGATCTGTGTTTGATTATGTGAGCCTGGCAATTGATCTCTGCTCCGTACATTAGATCGGTTAAGGCTGAGTGTGGACTCAGAGCAAAGTAAACAGACAGGACAGAAGCTGCTAGAAACTCAGCTGTAAGCATGAATGCAGACATTGCTGAGATAGTTTTAAAAAACACAAGCAAAAAAACCTGTTGCACACACAGAAACCAATGTCATCTCTGCATTGCTTTGTGAGACATAAAATAGACAACCACCAGGACACTGATGACATTACCCAGCCTGGTCTCCATGAAACTTCCAACAGCGTGACTGACTCATGACAGAAATGGTTTATTTAGCCCCTTCGTTCAAGACTCAAGTAGGAATAGGCAATAAATGCTGGCTTTGTCAGGGCCACCAACATAAAATAATTTTTAAAAATGTTTCCGCGCTTCCCTATGCCAGTCTCCTTTGAATCAGTGCCTTGAGATCTTTGTAAGATCATTGGAGAGGGGTAAGCAGCTTAATGGCTTATCTGAAACACTACATGGTGCTCACTCAGTACTGCAATGGAAATCTTACTTCACAGCTGAAAAATTAAAATTTTGTTGTAAGCACTGAGCTCCATGATGTCTATCATACAAACAGAATAACAGTGATTGCTCTTCAGAACAGAACTCTGACGAAGAGAAACCAGTTTTGAAACATTAACTCTGTTTCTCTCTCCTCAGATGCTGCTAGATCTGCTGAGTTTCTTCAGCAATGTCTGTTTGTATTTCAGATCTGGAGAATCAGATCTGTTTGTCTTTTTCTGTCAATAATGTCTACCAGTTGACTGATTTTGAATGGAGTTCAGCCATTTAGAATTCCAATGGTTCTTGATCTCTGCTCCTTTTCCACATCTGTCTATACAACTTAGCAACCTTGGGAAATTTGGTGTAAGTGAGACACTGTAGTTAAATCAAACATTTCACGGTGTTCAGTTTTGGGGGCATGAAAATGAAAACAATTATTTCATTTTATGTTAATGGCATTCTTGTTCCTTACTCTGACTTCTCTTCAATCAAATAGCTAACCATATCAGTTCAGAAGATTGTTATTCAGTCGACCACACTGTTGGGAGTCACATGTAGGCCAGACTGGCTATTCCTTTATTCGTTCCTGGGATGACAGTGTCGCTGACCAGGCAGCATTTATTGCCCATCCCTAATCACCCAGAAGGCAGTTCAGAGACAACTGCATTGCTTTGGATCTGGAGTCACATGTAGGCCAGACCAGGTAAGGATAGCAGTTTCCCTCCCTAAAGGGCATTCGTGAACCAGATGGGTTCAATAGTGGATTCACGGTCATCATTAGATTCTTAATTCCAGATATCTTTAATTGAATTTGAACCTGGTTCCCCAGGATGTTATCTGGGTCTCTGGATTAACAGTTCAGTGATCGATCCACTCGGCCATTGTCTCCCCTGTTGGTAGATTTCCTTCCCTAAAGGATGTTAGTGGACCAGATGAATTATTATAACATTCGATGATAATTTCAGGATTCTTGAGACTAGTGTTATTTTGTAGATTTAATTAACTGAATCTAAATTATACCGGCTTCTCCGGTGAGGATTTGAACCCACATTTCGAGAGCATTAGACTGGATTATCATTAAGCCACTGCATCCAGTTATTAATTTAATTAGCGAAAGTGAAACCACAGTCAGCCTCCAACATCATTGGGAGTGTCACTCTGGGCTTTTTGTTTCCATGTCTGGAGTAGGAAATAAACACATAATCTTCACCATCAGAGGTGAGAGTGTGAGAACCAGGAGAGGAAACACCGACTGAGGACTGTCAATTCTTGAACTGTGGAGGTGGCTGTGAGGCTGTATGAATGTAGGGAGCAAACTCAAAATTGGCCAAGGATGTAGCCTGGGAGGTGAATGTTACACTGGGTATTTGGAATGATTGGTGAACTTGTTATTCTTTAATTGGCGTGACAAATCACCACTTCTACTGCAGAAACGTGTGACCAAACTTGCCGTCAATGTCCGTCATCTGAACCACGTCTGGTCATGGAGATGTTTGCAGCTGTGTACAATTACACTTGGACAAATATCAGATATGATTCATAATTTGCTATTTCAGGAAAACCCAGTCATCCCAGGCAACAAAAAAGATCTCAGCCTCAGATTAAGCTCACAGACAATCAGCGTGAAGGAACTTTGTGTGTGTTTGCAACAAGCATTCGCTCAGCCCCTGTTTCTCTCGGTAGGCAAGTGTTTCCTTCTGCAGCTCATAAAAAGCAGGCAGGAGGAACTCTGCGATGGAACTTTCTTCTGAACCTTACTCTACTCATGGGGCCTGTGTCCTTCCTAGTCTTTTCAAAGGATGGTGGGGGCATTGGTGGGGGGGGGAGCGGTGTAGAAGGTCGCTGGTCATTTGTTGTCCATCCTTAATTGCCCGCAAACTGAGTGGCTTGCAAAGCTATTTCGGAGGGGAGTTCATAGTCAACCTGAGTCTGGAGTTACATGTAGAGCCAGATCAGGTAAGGAGGGCAGATTCCTCTCCCTAAAGTACACAATTGAATCAGGTAGGTTCCCATAACAATCAACATTTGCTTGATGGTCACCATCACTGAATTGAGCTTTTAAATCCCTGGTGGGAATTGAAGCCATGCCATCCAGTGTAAACCTCTGGACTACACACCCAGCAACATATGAACAAATGGGTTAGGAGCAGAGTAGGCCATTTGGCCCTTCACCTGTTGTACTTTTCACTAAGATCATGGCTTATCTGATTGTAACCTCAGCTCTAACGTGCTGTCTACCTTCTGCTAAACTTTCCTCTCCTTGTTGCTTCTGCCTCAACAATATTCAAAGACCCCACTCCCATTCCTATTGCCTTTTGAGGAAGAAAGACCCACGAGCTTCTGAGACAGAATTTTCTCTGTGTAAATTGGGTGATGCCTTATTTTTAAACAGTGACCCTGAGTCCAAGACTCCCCCAAAAAGGGAAAAATCTCCTGGTCAAGACACGTCAGGACCTTATCGGTTTTGACCAAGTCACCTTGTACATTTCTAAACTCCACTACCACTATTCCAACAAATCTATTTAATGGCTTTAGCAAAGGTAGGAAAGCTTCAAAGGTCATAACTAAGGCAAACTACTGTGGATGCTGGAAATTTACTAATAAACTAATACAGAGAATGCTGGAGAAACTCAGCAGGTAGAGCAGCATCTGTCAACAGAGGCAGAGGGCAGGAGGACAGAAAGAGAAGTTCAGAACTGGAAATGGTAACTCTGTTTTCTCTCTCCTCAGATCCTGCCAGATCTGCTGAGTTTCTCCGGCATTGCCTGGGTTCGTTCTGCTTAAGGGAAACTAGTTTCTCACTGAAGGACAAACCAAAGTTGGTCAAGGGACGATTTCAACTCATTCATCATAGAGTCGTGGAGATCTACAGCACAGAAGTAGGCCCTTCGGCCTATTGAGTCATCGCTGATCAAAAGTAACCACCTATATATTCTAATCTCATTTTCCAGCACTTGGCCCATAGACTTGTGTATCTCTGCATTGCAAGTGCTCAGCTAAATACAGCTTAAATATTTCTGCCTCTATCACCTTGCAGACAGTGAGTTCCAGATTCCCAAACACCCTCTGCGTGAAAAGCAATTTTCCTTTTATTTTCTTTATTCATTCATGGGATGAGGGCATTGCTGGCTAGGCATCATTTATTGCCCCATCCCTAATTGCCCAGAGGGCAGTTAAGAGTCAACCATATTGCTGTGGGTTTGGAGTCACATGTAGGCTAGACTAGGTAAGGATGGCAGTTTCCTTCCCTAAAGGACATTAGTGAACCAGGTGGGATTTTCCCCAACAATAGATTCACAGTCACCATTAGATTCTTAATTCCAGATATTTATTGAATTCAAATTCCACCATCTGCCGTGGGGGGATTCAAACCCAGGTCCCCAGCTGGGTCTCTGGATTAACAATTCAGCAATAATACCACTAGGCCAACACTTCCCCTCACATCCCCTCTAAACCTCCTGCCCCTTACCTTAAATCTATGCCCTCTGGTCAGTGATTCATTCTCTAATGGGATACATTCCTTCATGCCCATCCTATCTCTGTCCCTCAGAATCTTACTTATCTCATGATGTCTCAGACAAAAACAGAAACTGCTGGAGAAACTCAACAAGTCTGTAGAGAGGAACCTTCATGTCTATTGACTCTTTGTCAGAACAGGGCCCTAAACACCAAGTCTGCTTTCTCTCCGCAGAAGTTGCCAGACCTACTGAGTTTCTGCAACAGTCTGTGTTATTGTTTCGGATCTCCATTATCTGCGCAGTTCGTTGATTTATTTTAACTATCCCCCCTCCCCGCTCAACCTGCTCTGCTCTAAGGAAAACAACCCCGGTCTGTCCAGTCTCCCTTCATAATTGAAACTCTCCAGCCCAGGCAACATCCTGGTCAATCTCCTCTGCAAACTCTCCAGTGCCAACATGTCCCTCTGATAATGTGGGCCAGATCCACACACAATACTCCAGCTGTGGCCTAACATCTTGCACATTTCCAGCACAGCCTGCCTGCTCTTAAAGGTGACAGAAAATACTTAGTAAAATAATTTCTAGGCTGAGGGGTTACATCCACGTGGGTAGCCTGAAGAGGATGAGGCTTTTTTTCCCTTTTTAGGGAAGAGAGATTGAGAGGAGATTTGATGATGTCTTCAGCATCCCCATGGGTCACTACAGAGTAGTAGGGAGGTGATGGCCTAGTGATATTACCATTGGGCTGTTAATCCAGAGACCCAGAGAACTTTCTGGGGACCTGGCTTCAAATCCCGCCACAGCAGATGGTGGAATTTGAATTCAATAAATATCTGGAATTAACAATCCAATGTTGACCGTGAATCCATTGTTGATTGTGGGGAAAAGCCCATTCCTTCAGGGAAGGAAACTGCCATTCCTACCTGGTCTGGCCTACATGCAACCCCAGACCCACAGGGATGTGGCTGACTCATAACTGCCCTCTAAGCAATTAGGGATGGGCATTAAATGCTGCTTGGCCGGTGATGCCCTTATCCTGTGAATGAATAAAGGAGTTACAGAGGGTTTGATTTTCCAGTAGGGTGTGAGGGTGTTCTTTGAAAATAATGCCCCTGGGCAGCATATCAATGTCCTAAAGTCTCTTGAAGATACAGTGATAATGGGAACTGCAGATGCTGGAGAATCCAAGATAACAAAGTGTGAAGCTGGATGAACACAGCAGGCCAAGCAGCATCTCAGGAGCACAAAAGCTGATGTTTCGGGCCTAGACCCTTCATCAGAAAGGTGCCATCTCTAAGCCAGGAGGCTCTGGGTCTAGTCCCACCAGATGTAATAACATCTCTGAACAGGTTGACCACGAAGTACTGAGAAGAGGCAGCCCCTTTACTTGATAACAAAGTGTGAAGCTGGATGAACACAGCAGGCCAAGCAGTATCTCAGGAGCACAAAAGCTGATGTTTCAGGCCTAGACCCTTAGGTTCTAACCAGCTCCACACTTTGTTTTCTAAGTAACTGCAACTGCATGGTTGTCATTTTCCTTCTCACTTTTCCATGTGAGGTGAGTGTCACTAGCAAAGCCAACATTTATTGCCCATCCCTAATTGCCCTGTGAACTGAGTGGCTTTGCTAGGCCACTTCAGAGGGCAGTCAAGTGCCTTGCTTTGGATTTGATCTGGAGTCACATGTAGGCCAGACCAGGGAAGGGTGGCAGTTTCCTTCCTTAAATGACACTGGTGAACAAGATGGGTTTTTCCTAATAGCTCACAATGGTTTCACAGTTATCATTAAATAAAACCAAAATAACTGCAGATGTTGTAAATCAGGAGCAAAGACAAAGTTGCTGGAAAAGCTTGGCAGGTCTGGTAGCACCTGTGGAGGAGAAAACAGAGCTAACGTTTCGGGTCTGGTGACCCTTCCTCAGAACCAATGGTGGCTGGGAAAATGTCAGTTTATCTGTAGAAAATAGGGAGGTGGGTGGGTTAGGGAGTAATTGATAAGAAAGAGCCCAAAGAGAGAGAAAGGCGTTTAGACAGACAAAGGAGTTGCTAACGGTCAGGCTGGGAGGGTGAATAGTTATTAATGGGGGCTGTTCGTGACTAACAACAGGGGATAGGTAATGGCAGGCTATGTGGTAACAAGGCCTGGTGTGTAGCATAGGGGGGTTGGGACATGGGAGAATTTAGGCCCTAAAATAATTGAACTCAATATTGAGTCCGGAGGGCTGTAGGGTCCCCAAGTGGAAAATGAGGTGTTGTTCCTCCAGCTTGCATTGGACTTCACTGGAACACTGCAGCAAGCCTGAGACAGAGATGTTGGCCAGGGAGCAAGGTGGTACATTGAAGTGGCAGGCCACAGGTAGTGCAGGGTCTTTTTTGCGAGCAGAACGTAGATGTTCTGCAAAGCGGTCGCCAAGTCTACGCTTTGTTTCCCCCACTGCAGAGGAGACCACATTGTGAGCAGCGAATCGGGTCCGACCCTGTTGTTAGTCACTAACAGCCCCCATTAATAACTATTCACCCTCCCAGCCTGATCGTTAGCAACTCCTTTGTCTGTCCAACCGTCTTTCTCTCTCTTTGGGCTCTTTCTTATCAATTACTCCCTACTCCACCCACCTCCCTATTTTCTGCATATAAACTGACGTTTTCCCAGCCACCATCTGTTCTGAGGAAGGGTCACCGGACCCGAAGTGTTAACTCTGCTTTCTCCTCCACAGCTGCTGCCAGACCTGCTGAGCTTTTCCAATAACTTTGCTTTTGCTCACAGTTATCATTAGACTTTTAACTCCACACTTTTATTTAATTTAAATTCTACCATCTGTCCTGGTTGGTTTTGAATCCAAGACCCCAGAACATTGCCCGAGTGTCTGGTTTAATAGTCTTCTCTTGCTCTTGTGCTCAGATTTCACTGTGTGGCAGGATATCGTTGAGGGACCTACTTGCACTCGTATTTCTGGTGGAGATTGGGTTCAAGTCCCACTGTGAGCCATCTTGAGGATTTTACTTTGCTTGGAACGCCTGCAAAGTAGAGATAAGTGGCCAGGAAGTTGCCCCAAAACCCAAATGGTTCATTAACGTCCTCAAGGGAGGGAAGCCTGCTTTGAAACTTTCATATTATTCCTGTCCAATGTTTTCTTCGGAAGTAGCCTCATGGTAACCACAGATGGACAAATTTATTTACTTAGCAAGTTGCAAATGCCCGAAGCGAAGCAATTGATTCATTTGCTGAGTTTAAGGCGACCAGTCCACTCCTCATTCTGTAGAGGTCGACATACTGCAGGAATGTGCAGCATTGTCTGGGTCTCTCCACAAGTGCCTAAGTGGTTTGTATTGAGGTCCCAGTGGTCAGGCTGGCTGGGTGAAGACCCTTGCTAGTCCTCAGCCTGATGAGTCAAAGATCTTTCTCACTACTGTGTGCAGTTCTTGGTGCCTACTACAGAAAGAATATTATTAAACCCAGGAAGAGTGCAGAAACGATTCAGCAGGATACTACCGGGAATGAAAAATTGAGTTATAAGGAGAGTTTGGAGCGTAGGAGACTGAGGGATGGCCTTATCGAGCTCTATAAAATCATGAGAGGCATAGATAAGGTTGATAGCCAACACCTTTCTGCATGGTAAGGGAGTCTAAAACTAGAGAGCATGGCTTTAAGGGGAGAAATACAAAAGGCCCGAGGGGGTAATTCCTTCACACAGAGGGTGGTGAGTGTCTGGAAAGGGCTGCCAGAGGTAGTGGTAGAGGTGAGTACAATTTTGTCACTTGAGAACCATTTTGATAGGTACATGGATGGGATGGGTACGGAGGGATATGGACCAAACACAGGCAAATGGGACTCGTTTGATTGTGAAAACTAGGGAAGCTGGGCAAGTTGGACAAAAGTACCCATCTCCATGCTAGAAACCTCTATGACTCTATAATACTGGAGACTCAACAGATAAGGTTTTTCACCTCTGTTATTACCCACTCCCTGACCCAAAGGATGATTCGTATGTGACTCTTCTTCAGAAATTTGGCTGTAGATGGGGCAATGAGGTGGAGGGCTGAGTGACGGCAGGTGGGTTGGACAGGCCACCCACATTATACTGGGCAAGGAAGGAGCACAAGTGATAATAAATATTAGTTTTGTTAGAAACAAAAATTGCCCTTTATCACAAGAGGGATGGATTTTAAAGACAGGGAGGTTATGCTGCAGCTGTTTCGGGTCCTGGTGAGGCCACACCTGGCGTACTGTGTGTAATTTTGGTCTCCTTACTTGAGAAAGGATGTACGGGCACTAGAGGGGGTACAGAGGAAGTTCACGAGGTTGAATTCGGAATTGAGAGGACTGGTTTATAACAAGACATTGAGTGGACTGGGGCTAGACTCATTGGAATTTAGAGGATTGAGGAGGAATCTTATAGAAACATATAAAATTATGAAGGGAGTAGGTATTTTAAAAACTGGGAGGTTGCTGCCACTGGTGGATGAAACTAGAACTAGGGACATGGCCTCAAAATGAGTGGGAGCAGATTCAGGACTGAGTTTGGGAGGTAACCCAAAGGATTGTGAATCTGTGGGATTCCCTGCCCATTGAAGCAGTTGAGGCTTCCACATTGAATATTTTTTAAGGCAAAGACAGATTTTTGAACTGTAAAGGATTTAAGGATAATGGTGAGCGGGCAGGTAAGTGGCGCTGAGTCCACGAAAAGATCAGCCACGATCTTATTGAATGGGGGAGCAGGTTCGATAGGCCAGATGGCATAGTCCTGCTCCTGGTTCTTATGTTCTTTCCCAATGATCAATTTGTTACAGGGCAAAGTGTTGTATATAAGACAAAGTACAACAGGGAGGGCTCTGAGATAACAAGGTGTAGAGCTGGATGAACACAGCTGGCCAAGCTGCATCAAAGGAGCAGGAAGGCCTAGACCCTTCTTCAGAAAGGTGCCATCTCTAAGCCAGGAGGCTCTGGTCTAGTCCCACCAGATGTAATAACATCTCTGAACAGGTTGACCACGAAGTACTGAGAAGAGGCAGCCCCTTTACTTGACAACAAAGTGGAGCTGGATGAACACAGCAGGCCAAGCAGCATCTCAGGAGCACAAAAGCTGATGTTTCGGGCCCAGACCCTTTACTTGACTTGTTTTTGAGTTAACTGAGCTTAACCCATGTAGCTGGTGGGAATTAACCCTTTCACCGTCAATGAATTGACATATCCCTTTGTCAGAGGGACGATTAACAGGGAGGTTTTGTTAATGTGTAAACAGTTAAACAGTACATTCCAGCAAACCAGTCAGCATTATCCTTAACCACACTCCAACTTCACAGGCTGTTAGATGCAGATTAGAACCTCGGTGTTCTATTCCATTGTTTTCTTGTTGGTTAACATGTAGTTTTTGTTGCAAACAGGGAACACAATTGGCAGCACGACAAAGGCAACATCCTCGTGAACGCTGCGGGCCCAGAAAGTGCTGGATTGTGCTCAGCAGGTCAGGCGGATTCAGCGGAGGGTGATTGGGAAAGGGTTAATGGTTCAGGTCCATGACCTTTCCTCAGAACTCAGTTGATTCAGGAATGAGATTAGCGTCAGAGCTATTTACTAATGGTTCCT